>NC_068939.1:20540876-20773376 GCF_016801865.2 Culex pipiens pallens
ATCCTTAAATTATAAAAAAAAACATTTTTTATCATTTTTAAATAAAGATATTCAAAAAATAATTTTCAATCATTTCAATAAATTATGTTTTAATAATCTTATTTTTTTGATGCTTGGAATATTGGTATGTTTGAATTCAAGTGCAGACTAAGATTAGATTTACAGGATAGAACTAATCAATTTATGAATTCTTACATAAAGTTTTCTTTATTTTTAATTTAGCAACGTTTCGTAAATATAAAATTTCTAAACCATAAAATGTGCAGGATTTTGTTCCTAGAGTCAAGATATTGCTTGAACAAACATCGATTTTAATAAATGGTTGCAATCCTAAATTATTAAACATGTATATAGATTAAAATTTTATTAAAAAATTATCTTTAGAATTGAGATCTGATTAAATTTTTTTGTCATGTTTTAAAATTTTATTTTTGCTCAAATTCTGGACCAATTTTCAGAATACAATGAGTAATGAATTTGAAAATGGCGTTTAGTCGGAATATTAAAGTTAAACATGATTCGTTTTAATGTTTGATGCAATCGAGGAAAATTTTAACGGTTACATATGCATTTAAAAATGGTTACATATGCATTATTAACAACTCTTCCAGTGAATATTTTGGCGTTAAAAATTAATTTAATACATCTTATCTAAATTTTTTAACACATTAAAATTAAACACAGGCACTGATTTTTTTCTTCAAATATATATTTATTATAGGCCTACACAGAAAAAAATGTGAATTTACTCGACACGGAAAAAATGAATCACATGTACACTCAGTTGATGTAAACTTGAGATTCGACGTAATTTTTTTTTGTTGCCATGGAGACACATCAGAAGCTGAAATTTCAACGATTATATTTTTTTGTATTTCATTAAAATTATTTATTTTTGAGAGCACCAGGAGCTTCGCAAAATATGAAATGGCTTCAATAGCTTAGAACAATTAAAATAAAATATTGTTTAAGTTTGTTTATAAAATTTTAAGAAAAACAAATATTCCAGTTATGAGTTTTATGTTGTGCTAGAAAAAATGAAAAATGTTAGATAAACCATCACAATTATCACACAGCTGAAAATGTAAATCCAGACGGTTTAAAATTTCTATCAGTATAAAATACAGAAAACATAATACTTATGGTTAGATAAATCGATATTTCTTTTAAAATAAATTTATGCTTTCAAAAATTTGATTCAAGTTAAGTATCACGAAATCACGTTTATCACGAAATTGGATTAAAATTAAACAATTCAAGAAAATGTTAAAAAAAAAAACACTTTCTCTACTCCTTTAATACAAACTAGCTATTAAAATAAAGAAAAAAACTGACGAACGAGTTTCTTCAATAAATACATTGATAACTCAATATGAAAATCTTCGAAAACTTTTTTGCATACATTACATTAAAATTTTACAATTCATCTCAATAATTATACCACAAACCAAGTGATGGTATAAATGATTTGCTGATTTTTATACTCCTTGAATTTTTGCACCCAAGCCCCACCCGAACAAAAATCCTGGCTACGGCCCTGATACACTGTGATTAAACTCTTATGCATAAATGGATTTTTCAAGAAGAATCCATAACACTTTCTGTTATTTTAACAGTATTTGTTGTTGAAATGAAATGAATTTAGTTATTATCTGTTCGGGATATCCGAAATGATCATAAACAAAAAAATCTGATAAAAAATTTAAATAATGGAATTATGTAGCAACAAATTGCTTAAACCTATCAATTAATATAATATTTTAAGCATTTTCTTTTTTTCTTTTAATTTTTGTGTAACATTTTTGGTTATTTTCTTTTTAATTTTTGTGTAACATTTTCGTCGGTTTTCTACCCGGGCAGACGGTAATTAAAAAAATCATATCATTTCAACATCAAATACTGTTAAAAAAACAGAAAGTGTTATGGAATCTTCTTGAGAAATCAATTTTTGCATAACGATTTAATAACAGTTTATGTTATCATGCCAAAATTTATTATTGGTCTGATATTGGTTGAAAGCCAAAACAACTGCGGAATAACATTTTTTGTTATGGAAGATTACCTCCATCTGTTATTGGGATGATCGGATTAGTTGTTAAAATAACAAAAAATAATAACAAAGATTTGTTTGAAGAATAACTAAAAAAGTTATTAATCTGTTATTTCCATAATAATCCAGTAACAAAAAAATCATAACGATGAATAACAAATCTTGTGATAAATAACATAAATTGTTGTCGACCTAGTATTTTCAAATAACAAAAATTGTTATCCCCAAGTTATTTCTGTCTGCTCGGGACAGCTAAATAAGTATGATTTACTGACTCTTCATTCTTTTTGTCTTACCTTGTCATTTATTTTGTAAGATTTCCATGAGAAAATAATTTATTTAATTGAGCCTGAATTATTTCTATTTTTTATTTCCTAAAATAATATTTTGCTGATTATTTTTCAAGAAAACTTGAGTATTAGTACCACATACTATGGAGACCAATTTTAAGGCTGAAATGGATTTCTGTGGTTCCGTTGATTTCCATTGTTGGAGATGATTTTTTGTTTGTTATATTTGTTTGGGAATCTACTCAAAGAGTAAAGTGCAATTCTGCTTTTAGTGTCACGTTCATCATATGTAGGCTTAGTGATTTTTCAAGCTAAAAAAAGCAGATTTCACGGGACCCTTATTTCAAAACACCAAATTTCATGGAAATTTTGCGGATCGTGAAAAATGTTAAAATAACTCTGAAAACCTTATTATATATTATATTATATATTATTTTTCAATGAGCTAATAAAAATTCTTTACTAAATTTGAACGGGACACAAAAAAAAACTTTTCTATATTTCAAAAATAAAAAATCTCTGGTGCATGGATGCACTCTATTAATATTTTTAAACGAAATGTAGGGCATGTGGATTCTCAGTTATTGAAATGCTTTTTTAAATATTAGACTGATATAGCTTAAAAGTTCTTGCTAATTTGCTTCTATTTCATCTTTTTACATTTTATTAAACTTCATATCAAAGCAAGATTTTACAATCTTGCCAGCCAAAATGATTAAAATATTTTTTGTAAATACTATTCATTCAATCTTTTAACTGATTTCTGAAAATAAATCAATTCAATTGAAAAAATCTGTGCGATCTTTTAAAAACTAATCATAAAATAATTATTTATTCAATTTTAACAAGTTTTGACTTTAAAAGCCAACATTTGTAAAAATTTAAACCTTTTGGTATTAGAATAAAAGCAATCAAATGATTGTTGATATCATCCTCGTGATAACTTGATGATTACGAGAACATTTTTTTTTACTTTGACTGATTTTGTTAACTGATGTAATTAATGTATTCGTAGTATGTATACACTTCTCAGTAAAAGTTGTAACAATTTTATGTTAATGTATGTTTTGCTAACAATTCTTCAAATGGCTTTTCAATATAAAACTAATAAAATTTACTTAAATGTCTTCGTGGATGAAATATTTATAACGTTGTTTTTTCTAAACAATGATTTGAGAAAATTGATAAATTTCACGGGATTTCACGGAAATCTACAAATTTCACGAATTTCACGCTGTCTGCGAAATCGCGAAAATTCACTAACCTTAATCATATGCATGCAACTCCCTACTGAATATCGTTTTGATTAACTTTTATTTTTTTAATACAGCTCCTATTTGTCTCATTTTAGTTACTTTTAATACTATTTTTTTCCTTTTTGCTGATTTTAATGATTTACCAGTTTCATTAACTAATGAAGTTTTTAATGATTTGTTATCAATATTTCAAGTTGTCATAACAAAGTGTCAAAACATAGTCTGCGACATTATTGTATACTACTTATTTTGACATTAAAAGTTGTTTGTTTGAAATGCAATCATATTTGACTCCACCATATTAATATTTTATCAAGCTATTAGCAAAAGACACAGGAAATAAGTAGATTTACTCACGATGTTCTACATTTAATTGCTTTTTAAAGATTCGAAATCGCATAAAAAATATATTTTAGCGAGTTTCTATTAAATATTTCTGAATATAAATCGAGTTTTAGGAATCTGTGAAAGTCAAAATTTGGGCAACTGTAAACTGCAAAATGTTTCCGGAAACGTCAAATTTTTTTTCGATTTCGCAATAAATGTTGTCAAAATCGAAAACTTTGTTGTGCAAAAATAGTTTTTTTTCGACGATTTCGTAATTACCAAATTAGCTTAAAGGATTTCCAACCGTGCAGCTTAAAATGTACATGCGTCAAGATAGCATGATCTTGAGTTGCTGATGATTTTCAAGCAACTTAAATATCACCAACCCAGGATTCCAGTGTAATAGTTTAGAAGACGATCACAGGTTTCTTGATTGAATTAAAATTTCATCACATATTTACTTTTGATCCATTGTTTTTTGTTCCTTAAAATTTTCAATATATTTTATTGAATTTTCTTTTCTAATTGTAACTATTTAGTCTTGCTTTATCAACGTTGAAAACAAGTTTCAAGAATCAACCTCATTGTTCACCCCTCGTCCGATCGGTTCCTCGTGTTTCTCGCTTCAAGTACTTCTCAATTTCCTTCTCAAAAGGATTGTGTCACTTTGAAGACGCTCCGCTTCGATGTTTCGGGCTCTTCCTGAACCTCTGGGAGGTGTACCTGGGGCTTTTAGCTGAGCGAGCGGGTGGTGAGCGGCAACGGGACGGTTGGAAAATAAGCGATTTTCTTTTAAAGTATGTACAACGAACGCAACCTGAATACAAATTGGGAAAACAATGGAGCAGGAAATCGTCTTGCCGGAAAGGGGGCGACGAGCGAGAGAGGGTGGGCTTTCGGATGATGATGGCGATGGGAATAATGACGATGATGATGGGCAAAACGTTGCATGATTAGTTGATAGTCCCTTTGGAGAGAACGATGATGAAGCTTCTGAGTGACAATAAATGAAAATTTCTGTTTAATAAAGGATTTTCATTTTTTTGGATTTGTTTTGGTCCCCCAAAAATACTAATATTTTAAAGTCAATTCAAAATGAAACCACAACGAATTGAATTTGCTTGAAATCCCACGAAATAACCTACACTAACGACTTTGCGAAGCTATTTCTGGCAACAGAATTGATTTCCCCGAAGCCTCACTGTTACATTTCCAGTCACTTCCAGCAGATTTGTCAATTATCCAGCACGCAAACGCTCTCTGGTCTGTAATTTCCGCGAAAAACAGGAAAATACTTGCGGAGTTTTTCGCCTTTTAGGCCTCGCTATTTTCTTGTCTTTTTTGCAGATTTCTTCACCAATTCATCTCTCTAGATTTCTCTTGCTCCTCCTACGTACATTGTGCTGAACATGCTGATTGATGAACTTTCCCGAGCAAGTTGAAGATTGTGCAAAAATGGGCATTCTTTGCCGGATGTACTGTTTGCGATTCTCCTGGAGCGCCAAAATAATGAAAAAATGTTTGTATTTTCGGGAAAAAATCAATTGCAGTGGTTGCAAAAAATGTTTGTTAAAAACATTCAAGGAATATTACTGAAAACTAACACTCAACAAACAAGCAAATTAAAATAAGTGAAGACAAAGAAAAACACGTGTATGAGTAAAACAAGAGCAATGTTTAAATTTTGTTGCAACCCTGTCTTGAAACAGCATCGAAAAGACATGAACAGACAGATTGGTGAATGACACGATGAGGAAAAAGTCGCCCTGAAAAGCCATCAAGTGGAATTCATGAATGTTTTTTTCGCACAAAATGTCGAGAAAGAAAAGAGCCGTTGTGTTTGTCGAAGGTACAAATCCGTGCGTCACAGATTTTCATTTTTCCCTTTATTCAGGTTCTATTTATTCTTCGAAACAATGCGCAAGGGTTGAAATGCGAATAAGTGTTTGATTTTGTCAGTGGAAAACTTTTATTTTCAGCGCAAAACACTGAGAGCATTGACACGGTACTGAGCACTTACCATTCATCACTTTAGTTTGAAGAAAGCAGTGTTTATGATTCTTCATGATTAAAAAACTCATATTTTTTCATTTTTACAAAAAACAGAAAAGAACACAACAAAAAACAGAAAAGCAAAAAACAGAAAAGCAAAAAGAAAAAAGCAAAAATCAAAAAGCAAAAAGCAAAAAGCAAAAAGCAAAAAGCAAAAAGCAAAAAGCAAAAAGCAAAAAGCAAAAAGCAAAAAGCAAAAAGCAAAAAGCAAAAAGCAAAAAGCAAAAAGCAAAAAGCAAAAAGCAAAAAGCAAAAAGCAAAAAGCAAAAAGCAAAAAGCAAAAAGCAAAAAGCAAAAAGCAAAAAGCAAAAAGCAAAAAGCAAAAAGCAAAAAGCAAAAAGCAAAAAGCAAAAAGCAAAAAGCAAAAAGCAAAAAGCAAAAAGCAAAAAGCAAAAAGCAAAAAGCAAAAAGCAAAAAGCAAAAAGCAAAAAGCAAAAAGCAAAAAGCAAAAAGCAAAAAGCAAAAAGCAAAAAGCAAAAAGCAAAAAGCAAAAAGCAAAAAGCAAAAAGCAAAAAGCAAAAAGCAAAAAGCAAAAAGCAAAAAGCAAAAAGCAAAAAGCAAAAAGCAAAAAGCAAAAAGCAAAAAGCAAAAAGCAAAAAGCAAAAAGCAAAAAGCAAAAAGCAAAAAGCAAAAATCAAAAAGCAAAAAGCAAAAAGCAAAAAGCAAAAAGCAAAAAGCAAAAAGCAAAAAGCAAAAAGCAAAAAGCAAAAAGCAAAAAGCAAAAAGCAAAAAGCAAAAAGCAAAAAGCAAAAAAGCAAAAAGCAAAAAGCAAAAAGCAAAAAGCAAAAAGCAAAAAGCAAAAAGCAAAAAGCAAAAAGCAAAAAGCAAAAAGCAAAAAGCAAAAAGCAAAAAGCAAAAAGCAAAAAGCAAAAAGCAAAAAGCAAAAAGCAAAAAGCAAAAAGCAAAAAGCAAAAAGCAAAAAGCAAAAAGCAAAAAGCAAAAAGCAAAAAGCAAAAAGCAAAAAGCAAAAAGCAAAAAGCAAAAAGCAAAAAGCAAAAAGCAAAAAGCAAAAAGCAAAAAGCAAAAAGCAAAAAGCAAAAAGCAAAAAGCAAAAAGCAAAAAGCAAAAAGCAAAAAGCAAAAAGCAAAAAGCAAAAAGCAAAAAGCAAAAAAAAAAAAGCAAAAAGCAAAAAGCAAAAAGCAAAAAGCAAAAAGCAAAAAGCAAAAAGCAAAAAGCAAAAAGCAAAAAGCAAAAAGCAAAAAGCAAAAAGCAAAAAGCAAAAAGCAAAAAGCAAAAAGCAAAAAGCAAAAAGCAAAAAGCAAAAAGCAAAAAGCAAAAAGCAAAAAGCAAAAAGCAAAAAGCAAAAAGCAAAAAGCAAAAAGCAAAAAGCAAAAATCAAAAATCAAAAAGCAAAAAGCAAATTGTTAATTGTTAATTGTTAATTGTTAATTGTTAATTGTTAATTGTTAATTGTTAATTGTTAATTGTTAATTGTTAATTGTTAATTGTTAATTGTTAATTGTTAATTGTTAATTGTTAATTGTTAATTGTTAATTGTTAATTGTTAATTGTTAATTGTTAATTGTTAATTGTTAATTGTTAATTGTTAATTGTTAATTGTTAATTGTTAATTGTTAATTGTTAATTGTTAATTGTTAATTGTTAATTGTTAATTGTTAATTGTTAATTGTTAATTGTTAATTGTTAATTGTTAATTGTTAATTGTTAATTGTTAATTGTTAATTGTTAATTGTTAATTGTTAATTGTTAATTGTTAATTGTTAATTGTTAATTGTTAATTGTTAATTGTTAATTGTTAATTGTTAATTGTTAATTGTTAATTGTTAATTGTTAATTGTTAATTGTTAATTGTTAATTGTTAATTGTTAATTGTTAATTGTTAATTGTTAATTGTTAATTGTTAATTGTTAATTGTTAATTGTTAATTGTTAATTGTTAATTGTTAATTGTTAATTGTTAATTGTTAATTGTTAATTGTTAATTGTTAATTGTTAATTGTTAATTGTTAATTGTTAATTGTTAATTGTTAATTGTTAATTGTTAATTGTTAATTGTTAATTGTTAATTGTTAATTGTTAATTGTTAATTGTTAATTGTTAATTGTTAATTGTTAATTGTTAATTGTTAATTGTTAATTGTTAATTGTTAATTGTTAATTGTTAATTGTTAATTGTTAATTGTTAATTGTTAATTGTTAATTGTTAATTGTTAATTGTTAATTGTTAATTGTTAATTGTTAATTGTTCATTGTTCATTGTTCATTGTTCATTGTTAATTGTTAATTGTTAATTGTTAATTGTTAATTGTTAATTGTTAATTGTTAATTGTTAATTGTTAATTGTTAATTGTTAATTGTTAATTGTTAATCGTTAATTGTTAATTGTTAATTGTTAATTGTTAATTGTTAATTGTTAATTGTTAATTGTTAATTGTTAATTGTTAATTGTTAATCGTTAATTGTTAATTGTTAATTGTTAATTGTTAATTGTTAATTGTTAATTGTTAATTGTTAATTGTTAATTGTTAATTGTTAATTGTTAATTGTTAATTGTTAATTGTTAATTGTTAATTGTTCATTGTTCATTGTTCATTGTTAATTGTTAATTGTTAATTGTTAATTGTTAATTGTTAATTGTTAATTGTTAATTGTTAATTGTTAATTGTTAATTGTTAATTGTTAATTGTTAATTGTTAATTGTTAATTGTTCATTGTTCATTGTTCATTGTTCATTGTTAATTGTTAATTGTTAATTGTTAATTGTTAATTGTTAATTGTTAATTGTTAATTGTTAATTGTTAATTGTTAATCGTTAATTGTTAATTGTTAATTGTTAATTGTTAATTGTTAATTGTTAATTGTTAATTGTTAATTGTTAATTGTTAATTGTTAATTGTTAATTGTTAATTGTTAATTGTTAATTGTTAATTGTTAATTGTTAATTGTTAATTGTTAATTGTTAATTGTTAATTGTTAATTGTTAATTGGTAATTGTTAATTGTTAATTGTTAATTGTTAATTGTTAATTGTTAATTGTTAATTGATAATTGTTAATTGTTAATTGTTAATTGTTAATTGTTTATTGTTAATTGTTAATTGTTAATTGTTAATTGTTAATTGTTAATTGTTAATTGTTAATTGTTAATTGTTAATTGTTAATTGTTAATTGTTAATTGTTAATTGTTAATTGTTAATTGTTAATTGTTAATTGTTAATTGTTAATTGTTAATTGTTAATTGTTAATTGTTAATTGTTAATTGTTAATTGTTAATTGTTAATTGTTAATTGTTAATTGTTAATTGTTAATTGTTAATTGTTAATTGTTAATTGTTAATTGTTAATTGTTAATTGATAATTGTTAATTGTTAATTGTTAATTGTTAATTGTTAATTGTTAATTGTTAATTGTTAATTGTTAATTGTTAATTGTTAATTGTTAATTGTTAATTGTTAATTGTTAATTGTTAATTGTTAATTGTTAATTGTTAATTGTTAATTGTTAATTGTTAATTGTTAATTGTTAATTGTTAATTGTTAATTGTTAATTGTTAATTGTTAATTGTTAATTGTTAATTGTTAATTGTTAATTGTTAATTGTTAATTGTTAATTGTTAATTGTTAATTGTTAATTGTTAATTGTTAATTGTTAATTGTTAATTGTTAATTGTTTATTGTTAATTTTTGCTTGTTTATTGTTTATTGTTTATTGATAATTTTTATTTTAATTGTAATTAATTAATTCATTTTTTATTGATTGAGCTTGACTGACAAAACTGTAAACAGTTTTGAAGTTATTTTAAGCAAGTTTTCCTTAGTAAACCGTCACTAAAATGATTTTGCTACTTTATGATAGCCATGATTTTCCGCCTCATCGCATAAAATTCATGATCCCTGACAAATCACCCACCATCACAGGGCGGAAAATCTCTGCTTTTCCAAGCTTTTCCACGCTGCTTTAAATCATAATTAATTCGAAAATTTATTGCCCCATCAGCGTATACTTTACATCGCTTCCACCCTCCACCAGGAACAAAACCTCTCCCAGTAAAGAAAGTACGCATATTTTGTAAGTCTTGTGGCCATCAAAATCCTGCTGCTGCTGCTGCTGCCGATGCCGGTAGCGCGCCGATAAGGCACTAAGAAAATTACTTTGCGCGAGCGCGGCCAAAGAAAAACTCATCATCGCTCAATCATATTCGTTGCTGTACATCCTAGCGAGTCAACGGGAAAGTCGGCAAAGTCTGAAAAATGGTGCCCCAGAATGATGGGTTTTCCGCGCCCGAACTATACCTACCTAAGTTGGAACCAGGAAGTTTCCTTCATCACTGGGCGCCCTGCAAGTAGGCAACCGAGCCAAAGCTGGAACAATCCAAGTTTTCCTCACCTCAGCCACTCTCCGGCGCCCGAAGTTTCCCGTTCCGCGCCCGGAGATATATTCTCTAATTTAAAAATGCATAAATCATCGCCCAGATGAGCGATGTGTAAGCTTTCGTCACCAACCCCACGCGAAAGAAGGAGGGCGGTGGTGAGATTTTCACCTAGAAGTAAGTTTTCCCCGGTTTTGATTTGCAAGTTCAACATTAGTATTTCAAGTTTCAAAATTTTACATGTTTGGCTGACTCAGGCTGAGTTTATTTTTAAATGTTTTGACAAACTTATTTTTTTTTTTTGTAAAAATGAAAACTTGGATATTGTTGAAGCTACTCTCTGAAGCTGCCAACTGGTTTTGGAATGGATTTCATTTTTTTTGTGCTGCTGTGAGTAGAAGTGAAATTGAAGCCTGCTCCTAGTTGTTGGCAGCTGAACCATCGTACGCAAATGCAACAGTTGGGATGTCACTGAATAGAAAAAAAATCGAAAATCTAGGGATTTTTGAACTTAAGAAATTCAAATCTTTTGGAAAATGGAGTCAGCATTACGTACCTGAAATCAAATTAATTAAAGCATCTATATCATCGTTCATAAAAAAAAAAAACAAATGACTCAAATTAAACAAAGTTGCTTAATCCTTCCTTTGATGATTATTGGCATTCATTTCGTTTCTTTTAACAACTCAATATTTGTCCTGCAAATGTTTCATAAAATTCATGAGTAGTTTTTTTTTTAATTTTTTGCTTATTTTTTTTTAGATGAGACTTTGCCCATGCATTCCCTATGCTGAAATATATGAACATTTGTATCTTGAGGTGGGATTTTCTGGTCGATTTGATGACTTGGGCAAAGTTGCAGATTATAATTAGGACTGTTCAGAAAAAAATAACAACACCAAAATAACCCATTTCTTAATTAGCTTTTTTCACAGAATAATAGTTTCAGAGAGTTTTTAATGTGTTTTAGAATTTTTATAACTTTTTTGAAAAATATCCAAAATGCAACCAATTTTTTTCCATTATGAAGCTTTCAAAGCTTAACTAAATTTGCAATCGAAAAGTTTTGGAATGTTGAAGTTATGGTCATTTTAGAGTAATAATTTTTGGAAGTTTTTATTTACACACACCTGAAAATAAACAGCTGGGATAATTTCCTAATACCTTCACTTTGAAAATTTGAATAAAAGCCAAATTTTGAACCACTTTGTGCTCAACATCTAAATGATGATTGTTCTTTCAGTTATATTTGAAAGCTGATATGCTGAATTTGATCAGGTGGATGATTGGTTTTAAAATTAAAGATTATTTTTGGGATTTGATGTTATTTGTCAATTATTGATACGATTTTTCAGGAGGATAATTTTTAATTTACACATGGAAATCATGGTGGTTGGTTTTAGTACTCACTTCATTTTTTTTCAGGGCAAAAAAAATTGAAACCATTTCCATCTTTTACTAAAACAAATTTGAAGACATTTGGTTGGATAATTGCTGAGATATGGCTTTAAAAATTTGCGTGAGAATTTACATTTTATCAAACGTGACTAGTTCTTTTGACTTTTGAAAAGATGGTTTTCTTCATTTCTTGGAGTTTTTGCACTCTTTTCATCATGAACAGCTTTTGGAAAATAAGTTGGTCCCTCAACAAAAAAAAAATATTACTAAAGTTTTGTTCTTTGAAAATAGATTTCAAAAAAAAGAAAATAAAATAAATAATTCTCTACCAACTACTTTCTTCCAAATGTGATTAGTTCTTTATACTATTTTAAAATGATTTTATCAATTTTTGGGATTTTTTGCACTCATTTCACACAACTTCATTGAAAATTAATTGGTTTCTCAACAAAAAAAACTTCTATTTAAGCATTTTTTTGAACAGTTCTTTGGACAATTTAAAAGATAATTAAATTGAATTCTTAAGAATTTGAGTTATTTCTTCATTCTATTCAAAAAGTTATATATCTTTATTTGTTACATTCTAACAAACGTCACCAGTTCTTTGGAAAATTTAAATATGGATTTTATTAATTTCTAAGAGTTTTTGTATTGTTTTCAAAAAACCAGTTCTGAAAATAATCCGCTTAAACTGTGGGTTTTTTCTTTTATTCTTTTTAATCATGTCCAGTTCTTTGAAAATAAACCGGTTTGAAAAAAATCTGTGAGATTTATGTTCTCTTTAAAATGAGCAGATTTCCAAAATTAATTGTTAAAAAATAACTAGGGGAAATTCTTGTACGTTTGGCAGGTTAAGTACTCGCTCCTAACTCCATCCAATTTGCTGATTTTCACTATTTAAACAACTAATTTCGCAAAACATTTGATAGAAGCTTGCTTGTTTACTTCTTATTGAGCTATTTATCACTCGATTTCAGTTGAAAACGTTTTTAATTAGCTTTAATTGAATGTCAAAATTCTGACCTGCCAACATTAGAAGCACGCTGGAATCAGATGCTGTTCCCCTAGTTCTTTTGACTATTAAAAAGATGGTTTTCTTCATTTCTTCGAGTTTTTGCACTGTTTTAATCATGACCTGTTCTTTGAAAGTAAATTGGTCCCGCAACAAAAAAAATTCTTAAGTTTGTTCTTTGAATATAGATTTAAAAAAAATATAATTCTCTACTTTCTTCCAAACGTGATCAGTTCATTGGACTAATTATAAATGATTTTATTAATTTCTAGGATTTTTTGCATTCATTTCACACAATTTCTTTGAACATTAATTGGTTTTTCAACAAAAACAAATCTTCTATTTTTGCATTCTTTTGAACATGGCCTTTGGACAATTGAAAAGATAATTCAAATCAATTCTTAAGAATTTGAGTTTTTTTCATCCTTTCCAAAAGTTGTAGATCTTTATTTGTTACATTCTTGCATTCGTCACCAGTTCTTTGGAAAATTTAAAAGTAAATTTTCAAATTTCTAAGAGTTTTTGCATTGCTCAAAAAAACAATTCTGAAAATAATTCGCTTAAAACTGTTGTTTTTTTTATTCTTATCTATTGAAAATAAACCGGTTTTGTAAAAATAATTCTATGAGATTTATATTCTCTCAAAAATGAGCAGGTTTCCAAAACTTATTTTTAAAAAATTGCTGCTATGAGTTTAAGAATTCTTTTTAACACGCTCAGTTCATTAAAAATATAAGTTTTTCAAATATATTTAAAAAAATACTTAATAAGATGATTTTAAAATTATTTTTGAATGTTTTCGCATTTTTTTGGCATAAGTTCCTTAAAAAACATCAGCTTAAACTTTTGGGAAATATTTTTATTCTGTTTTAGCATTCGATAAAACATGAGCAGATCTTGAAACATATTTAGACAGATTATTTATCTAAAAATGAACTTGTTTAAGGAAAGAAAGCATTTTCGATCGATGTCAGACATGCTAAATACGATTATCAATGCAGAAAAATGCTTTCAGATTGTTTTTGATTAACAAATAAACAACATAAACTTTGAAAAATATTTGCAAAGGCCTTATATTTTAAAAGAATACATATAATGCCAAGGCGCAGTTCATATTTATAGGAAAAAGAGTTTTGATTTTTATCTTTTTTTAAATTATTTTTTTTTATATATATATATATTGCTGATTTTGACATTTTCTCGTTTTGGCGCGAGGGGCGTCAAAATTCACGGATTTTATTTTCGTCAAAAATCAAATCTTGGAATTCTGTTTATGAACTCCATTTTGTTAGTTAGTACGTAACATTGTTAGGAATCCGATAAAAATATGTTCAGACTCTTAGATCCAGACACCGTCTAAACGGCATTTTAAAGTTGTGAAACTACTTTCTGTTTTTCCTTGAAATGTCAACTTTTCACCATTAATTTGCGTAGAAGACAGCAAAAATTGGTTGAAATTGCAGGAGTTATAATTTTTGAAAAAAAGTGATTTTCGCGAAAATCGACGAAAATTGCCAAAAAAAGATTGAGCCCGATTCGAGCAGTTTTGTTTTTTCCCACGATGTTTTCGTGAGGAAATGCTGTATAATATCAAGCTCTTCCTATAGTTTTTAAAGCAAAAAAAAAAAACGGAAATCGACAAAACGTCCCATTTCGGTGACATGACCTTCGTTGAAATGTACCAGATACGTATTTCTTATACATAGACAAAGATGTAAAAAAAGAAAATCAACCATTATTTTTGGATTATTTTTTTTTTTTTTTTGAGATGTCCACTAAACCAACTTTTCAGTTTTTGTTTTTTGGGTGTTCTTGAAAATCCCTGACTCAAGACAGTTTCAAAACCACCCAAAAAGCAAAAAACTGGAAATATGGTTGAGTGGACCTTTAAAGAAAACTCCATATTTGATTTCATGAAGGCTAAATTCCAACCCAGGTGGGATTAATTTGAGTTTTCATTGGAAAATACTCTTTTCTACACAAAATTGATCATATCAACCAATAAAAAATATGTTTAAGGAAAAAGTTGAAAATAAATGCTTGTTACATTCAATGAGGCAAGATCAATTTCAATCGCACCATTTTGAGCATCCCTCACCTCCGATCGGTCCAATCATCGCGTACCAGAACGGTATGAAAACAGTTTCTTGCATTCATCGGTTCTGTGTTGATGCCTCCTCCCCCCCGGGTTTCTTTCCAATCCATGTCTTTCGCGCGTGAACTTTGCACTTGGCGTTGGCAGCGGTGCCTGTCAAAGTAGCTTAGCTATAGTGGCCATATTTTTTCCTACTTTTACTCCATAAAGCAAGCGATGACGAAAGGATACTTCCCTCTGCCCGTCGCCACCCACCTAGCCTAGCACCACCCGCCATCTGGCAACACTGTAATGAAGTACTTTTAACCTCATCAATCTTTCCACAACAGACAAGCTTCCGTTCGTTCGTTGTGCACTTGGTGGCGAAAGCACACCCCCACCCCGAAGGCAAGCTTTGCTCTTTCTCTTTTGTTTCAATATTTCCGGAAACTTATGGATCCTCGTTTGCTGGAGCTCATTTCCTCCTCCCGTCAGAAAAGAGGACTTTCATAAACTGCTAATGCTATTAGTGAGAATGTGAGTGTGTGTGTGGAATTCTTGTAAATTTGGCATTATTATGGGTTACGGATTATGGAATTGTGACGAAATTTTCATTTCCTGGAAAAGTACTCGTGAAGAATCTTAACGAAATTTCAAGATGAGGTTGAAGAAAACTTTCATCAACAAAACCAAAAAAAAAAATGCTGGTTTGTATAGTATTTGAAGCAAGTTCAAAGATAGTTAAATATTGTTTCAAAAATGTTACCCATTTTCGCCCCTCCATTAACTCAACTCAGTGAAATCCACATTTACTTCTACGTCCAAACTCTTAAACTTTTCTTCTCCACACAAAAGCACTTTCACAGCCCTCTTCCACGGAGCAGCGCAGTGGGAAAAATTCCAAACTTTTCATCCATTTTCCAATTTTGTCCCGGCCTTGGCTTTGGAACGCGAAACATTACCACCTCCCCCTCCTCCGGAAGGAAAGCTGCAAAAGTTTTCTAATCTCATCAAGTATCTCGAACGATGCTTCCGCATTTGGTACTTGACTGCTGCGCACACACACACACACTCACACAGGAATACAAACACAATCAAACGCACTAGAAAGCCTCAGAAGTTGAGAAGGCAGAGAGAAAGAGAAAAAAACAGAATAGAACTCTTCAAAGCGAGCAAAATGAAAAGTTTTGTGATTTGGTTCCTTTTTTCTTGGGCGTGCCCTTTTTTATCTCCTTTTTTTGGTTTGTCTTGAAAAGCTGGAAGAGTTTGCGGAAAATAGAACGAATTCAGCGAAATCACGGAGAAAGGGTGACAGTGGCTTCTAAAGTGCTCAACATTTTGATTATATTGAAATTATTCAACACTTTTCTAGAGTTCACAAGTCAACAAAGCAAATAATTTAGGCAATTTTTAAAAATGTTTTTCTCATTATGATTATTTTTTGTAAAAATAAAAAAAAATGTGGGAAAAATAAAGAATAAAAAAATATATAATAATATGAGGTAATGAGCCACTTTATAACGAAAAAGGGTTTACAATATAATGCTTTGGATGAAAATAAAGAACAACAAAAAAAAAATTAAGCAACCAGCTATATGATACACCAAAACATTTTCAATTCTTAAGTTTTCAAAGAATCTCTGTTTTGTGGACCAGTAACATGGGTTCAAATTTTTTTCTCTAGCTGAAATTGGATCACAAACTGATATTTCATGAATTAAGAGTGTGGAGGCTAGGGCCGACCGGCGTGGCCAGCCCTATACGGCTGTGATATAGAATTGATGTAGACGTGGCTCAACTTAGACTTAGACTGACTTTATTTTCTTATTCCTACCTATTTATACGCGTTCCAAACAGTGTTAGGAACGCGACTGGTCTTATCCCTCTGGTTGTTTGATCAACCTATTAGCATAAGGCGCATGAGCATATGTCTAATAAGGGGGAATGAACCTGTTTCAGATAAGAGCTCTAACATACAACATAATGCACTCGACAGGTTTATGACCTTCTGGAATGCCTTCTTTAAGCTTGACAGGTTAGGGAACCTTCTGGTGGTGATTTCACCACATCACTCACCCTTATCTGAAAAGTTTCATTTATGAAACTTTGATGTATGTTTGTATGCATGTATGTATATCTGTACTCATGTATATATGCATGTATGTTTCTATCTATATGCTCACAAAATTTTACCGTCCTGCTGTTTGTATGATTTTGTCTTATTTGTTTTTCGGTTGTCATTATACTTTTTGGTGTGAAATAACAATTGATTACTGATAAGCTTTTGTTGGTATCTTTTATGGTAATAATAACCTGTTATTACAACGTTAGCTAAACTACAAATAAGTTTACTAATTTATTTATTTTTGTTGCATTAAAACATTTGTGTGTTCACTGTACACTTCTAATTGATTCGTTCTTTATTTGTCTTTTTCTTCACACTTATTGCCTATCAGCATAAAATCCGTAATTAGCTATCCTTCGGGGTATCTATTCCATTACTAAACGTGGTCAATAATCTCGTGATCAACGAAGTCTCCCTCACCCCATATGTTTTGGTTTGCTGCAACTTCAGGTGCAAAAACCAAATCTCTAACAACTGTTTTCAACAACATGACATTTTCCATTGAATTTTTTTCTTTACCTTTGGGATTTTTTATAAACTTCGTAAATTTTATAAAAATAATTGTTATGATAACCATCATCGTGTTTGTTGTTGCATTGGTTTAAATCAAAATTTTGAAAAATATAGATTTTACAGTACTGGTTCTGATGTCAGCAACGACTTCAACTCATTGAAGGATTGCGTACATTTATCTGACCATTTCGACTGTATCCGTATATTATTTGTTTAATCTTTTGCAACCTTTTATTTGTTTAGATTGCAACAACTCGTGTTGGGCTTCTTTTTTTTTGCAATCTTTGTTGAATTTTCCAATTTATGTTGGCTTTGCGGTGCCACATTATAATTCGGCCAATGTGCTGCAAATCACATTGTTGTTTTTCAGGTTTTTTTTCCTATAGCCGTAATTATAGATATTTGATGATCAGAACACCACTGTGTGAAAGCACAGGGACCTATTGTTTCATGGTTTGGCTGCAAAAATGCCAGGTTTTTAGAACCCGTTCACACAATCCGTCTGTCTTATGCGTGAAAATCAGGGACCTTTTTGTTTGAAGGTGTGATTGTACACCCAACTGGCAGTCGCATGATTGTGATGCATGGCAGCATGAAAGTATATCAGAATCTGCATGAAATCTGTCCTCATGCATTTTTTTGCGATATAGGAGTATGACATTTTTGCCCGTTACCGACAATTATCGACATTACTGACGGCTTTTTGGTTGTATTTCACAAAAAAACACTTAGTAGAACGAGGATTGAACCACCAACTTCTTGGTTATTGATCCAACACGCTACCACCGCGCCGTGGACGCTTGATGAAAAGTGAGTGAAAGAGCACCAACATATGCTTCTCTTTGGAGTGTTGCTCGGAGACGGGCCAGCTTTATATGTGTTGGTGAGAACTGCAGATCGCTGAAATTTTTACACGCGGGCAAAAATGATCTACGGGCTTGCTGCAAAAAATGTTATAAAATATGACATTTTCTGCAGCAAATCCAATGTTGCAGATTTTGAGATATATTTTTCCTTTGGGTGTAAATAATTTGATTGGGAAACGCCAGACATAATGTGTCCGTTTACGTACTTGTCAGTTTGTTGACCTCATTACGCAAAAGCTCAGGGACCCCATGATTGCGGGTGTGGCTGCAATTCCGTTCACGCTTTTGAATGTATATGTCTATTTTTCAAGACTAGTACAGGAGCTCTTTGGAATCCATTTTCCAGGATTCTTTTTACTTTTAATTTATCAGCTACCAATGCAACTTTTTTTTTTCAAACACTTGCGGTTTTTCAGTTTTCAAAATATTTATGTGTCATTAAGATGTCACCGTATTGCATTTGATTAAGATTTTCACAATTTTGAATTTATTTAATACAATAAAAAAATCGATTTTCAAATCAAAAATTGACGAAAAACTTATAAATGTTTCGAACCACTCTCAGCTCTTGTAAAACGTTTTGATTTAAAGATGGATTTTATAAATAAAATTGTTTATGCAAAAACATTGCTGTTTGAATGCTTGAACTTTTTGAATGGAATTTATGTTTATCCTAAATGGAGACATGTGTTCATGGGTTTTTTATGCTATTTAAACCTTGAATCCACAATCCTAATATAAACATATTTTTTAACTTCGTACCTCGTTCTGCTTCATTTTCTTGACCATGATTGGGTGGATCTTCTGCTACTCTGGGCCTCTCCGTTTCTCCCAGCCACTGCTTACGCTTCTTAGAAGTCAACCTCTTTACGTCTCGTTCTGCTTTCCGCTGGCCTTGGGTGGACTAATCACTTTTTAGTTACTGCTACTGACTTCGCTGACCCTCTTCGTTTGTCCTTAGTGCCTCGAGCATGATGACGGACTCGAGCTTGCAAGTCACTGAGTGAAAATTTCCCGATTTCCGGCCTTGAGTTGTGTCCGTTGGACAGGTCTTCCAAAATTAGTAGTATCTCGGTTTCTGTTGGTTCCAAAATGGATGACGCATACGACCTAGTAATGGTGACTGATCGTTGTTTATCGATACCACAATTGACGATGATAGTCGCGGCCATAGTTGCATGAAATTTGTACAAGTTTTTATGATTTGTTCTTTTAAATCACTGCCGCTGCCTCTTCTTTTTTTTAATTTTGCATTGTTCTATTTATTTATTTTTTGCAGACGTTTTGATTACCGCAAACTTTCAATGACTGTCGAGCTTTGCATAGAGATTTGTAAATCGCTTCACTTTGTAATAGGGCCAACATATGTACATCTACTTTAGATGCGCAAATAACTTCACTTTTTTTTCACGAATTTTTTCACTTCACGCTTTGACTTTTACGGCGTGTGTTCTTCTTGCTGCCACCAATGTGGAGGCTAGGGCCGACCGGCGTGGCCAGCCCTATACGGCTGTGATATAGAATTGATGTAGACGTGGCTCAACTTAGACTTAGACTGACTTTATTTTCTTATTCCTACCTATTTATACGCGTTCCAAACAGTGTTAGGAACGCGACTGGTCTTATCCCTCTGGTTGTTTGATCAACCTATTAGCATAAGGCACATGCGCATAAGGCGCATGAGCATATGTCTAATAAGGGGGAATGAACCTGTTTCAGATAAGAGCTCTAACATAGAAGGTACACAACATAATGCACTCGACAGGTTTATGACCTTCTGGAATGCCTTCTTTAAACTTGACAGGTTAGGGAACCTTCTGGTGGTGATTTCACCACAAGAGCTAATTTTTTGTGGAAAAATTTCCTGAATTGCTGATGATAAAGAATATTTTTATTTCAATGAAAAATTTGCGAAACATCATTTCAATAAAATAGTTGTTGAAATATGCATTATTTACAAGCAAAGATAATTTGCAATAATTATTTTTAAAAAATAACGTCTTGGCGAAAACATCATTATCGTCGGGACGATTTTTAAAATCCTATTAAAATGAACTGAATTCAACCATATCATGTTGAATTTTCATTACATTCACTAAGAATTTATTTAGTGAAATATATACTCAAAATTGTTCTCAAAATACCACATTTTTTTCGAAAGTTCTCAAATTTTCATAATTTGCAAAATGAGTAACAAACGAAGCGAAATTTTTTATGCTCGTTCATTTCATTATAGTTTTTTTGTTAAAAACTAAAATTTTCACAAAATACCGCATTTTTTTTCGAAAATACTCAAATTTCAAAAAAATGCAAAATGGGTATCAGACAACGCGAAATTTTATATGCTTTTTAACTTAACATAAGCTTATTTTGTAAAATATAAAATAAAATCACAAAATATCAAAAATACTCGAATTTCGAAATTTGTAATATGGGTATAAAACGGAGCAATTTTTTGCTTTTTTCCGTTATTAGAGTTTTTATTATAAAACACAAAAAAAACACAAATTATCGTATTTTTTCGAAAATACTCAAATTTGCAGCTTGGGAAAGACGCAAAATTTTGTATGACATATACAATTTGATTGTTTTTATGAAGCATGCAAAATTTCGCTTTATTTGATAACAATATTGTATTTTTTACAATTTGAGTATCTTCGAAATTAATACGGTAATTTGTGAAAATTTTAGTACTATCCAACAAAAAAGCTCTTATACAGTTAAAACGCATACAAAATTTTACTTCGTTTAATAACAATAGTATTTTCTATAAATTGGAGTATTTTCAAAAAATTATTTTTTTTTTGAAAAATTTGTAGAATTTTACAAAAAATCTTAAATAAAATTTAAAAACCTACAAAGTTTCGCTTCGTTTGATACTCATATTGCATATTATGGAAATTTGAGTATTTTCGAAGAAATACGGATTTTGTGAAAATTGTGGAAATTTTTGATTATCGTTAAGGCCGTTGCAAATATTTTTCATAGTTTATGTCACCCTTTTAAAGTTGGCCTGAATAATCAAAAAAAAAAAAATCGAAAAACTTCAAAATGTTAATAAAAAATTTAAGTTAACCAAATTTTCCAAAACCAGTTTAAATGCATTTTCCCGCGTTTATAATCATATTCAGCATGTTTGAACTCCTTTGTAAACATTTTAAATTTTCATGAAATACCATGAAATGCTTTTTAAAACATTTTTTTCATCCAAATGATGAAACCTTGCTTGTGTTTAAATTTTTATAGTTTTTTTTAAACTTTTTTGGCCCCCCCCCCTCTCGACTTTGGTCAGAGCCGAGAAACATAAACTTAAAAAAAAATTGCAACGGCTTTATATTATTGACGATAATTTTATCGATTAGAAACATTAACATTAACATTAACATTAACATTAACATTAACATTAACATTAACATTAACATTAACATTAACATTAACATTAACATTAACATTAACATTAACATTAACATTAACATTAACATTAACATTAACATTAACATTAACATTAACATTAACATTAACATTAACATTAACATTAACATTAACATTAACATTAACATTAACATTAACATTAACATTAACATTAACATTAACATTAACATTAACATTAACATTAACATTAACATTAACATTAACATTAACATTAACATTAACATTAACATTAACATTAACATTAACATTAACATTAACATTAACATTAACATTAACATTAACATTAACATTAACATTAACATTAACATTAACATTAACATTAACATTAACATTAACATTAACATTAACATTAACATTAACATTAACATTAACATTAACATTAACATTAACATTAACATTAACATTAACATTAACATTAACATTAACATTAACATTAACATTAACATTAACATTAACATTAACATTAACATTAACATTAACATTAACATTAACATTAACATTAACATTAACATTAACATTAACATTAACATTAACATTAACATTAACATTAACATTAACATTAACATTAACATTAACATTAACATTAACATTAACATTAACATTAACATTAACATTAACATTAACATTAACATTAACATTAACATTAACATTAACATTAACAACGATTAACAAACATTATATAAAATATATCTTTTGTGATTTTTTTTGCGGTGCAGGACATCGTAAAATTTTTAAAATAATTACAAACACAGGGGAATATAAAAAAAACGGATATAAGACAAAGGTCGAAAGAGATTATGTCGAACTGAATAAAAATGAATATCATAACGTCGCAACGTTTCGAAAGGATAAAAGGTCGAAAATAAAGAAGAGGTCGAATGAAACATTGATCTGAACGAAAACTGATTGAACGAGAAACGTCTAAATTAAATGAAGAAAGGTACATTATTTCAAAAAAAATCTTCATTTTATCCGAAACATTTTTAAAAAGTTCAAAAATTAGCAGCTCTTAAAAGTTTGAATGCAAGCATATTTAAAAAATGTTTATTATGTTGAAAGTTTTTTTTTTAATTTCACCAAAATAATTTATTTTTGTTTTTATATTTCTGTGATTTTGACTATTCTTTAAAAATAATCCATCCTTGTTTTTTGTAATATTTTTTAATGTTTTTAAATTCATTCAAACATTAACAGTTCTGATTGCTTTATAATAACTTTTTTCAAGATCTTGTTCCTTTCTCCAAATTTGTTTTTATTTATGGGTTTACAATAAAGTTTTTTTTGGTTTTTGATTAATAAAGAATTTATTTAACACTTTTTTTAATTCCTTCAAATTAATTTATTCCTGTTTAAGTATTTTTGCTTTGCTTTTAATTTATAATTTTTTGAAAATATTAGCAGTTGTTCATACAAACTTTAATATTATTATTTCAGAGTTTTTCCATTTTATATAAAAAAAAATCAATTTTAAAAACTAGCCCAAATTAAAACAAATTCAGAAAAAATATTTTTCTTAATATTTCAATAATTTGAAACAATGGTTTATGAAAAAAGAAGTTCATTATAGACAAGTTGACTAAGACGCAAAAAAATATTTGAAAATACAGGTATATGATAAATAAAACGACGAAATTTAATGAATTTGATTTTTAAATTAAGCCTAAAATCAAAAGAATTGTAAGAAAACCATTCACATTTTGAAAAACTTCACACCAGATTGATTGTGTAAATGTGTATCGTGCGAATGCGTGTGTGGAAAACCAAAACCCATGTTTTCTCCTCCTTTCCGAGAAAAGAAAGAGGTGCTGGAAAAGTTGTTCGTAACGGGTGGTTAGGAATGCGTGAAGCTCAACGATAACAATCCCCCCCCCCCTTAACCACCCCAAAAGAAACCAAAAGAAGAAAAAAAAATCAAGAACCCACCAATGATAATCGAAATGTCAAAAAGTCGTCTTTGGCAAAGCGGAAAAGCCTTTCATCCAAATGCGCTGCTCTTCCAAGGTTAGCCCAGGACACGTTCGAGATTTAAATTCACTGCGGCAAATGTACGGTAATAACTGGATCACTCGACTTTTTTTTCTCCCCGATTGCTTAGATGGATTGGACGAACTCGGGGCACGGAGTTGTGTGATGTCGATTCCGGCGAAAAAGGGGTTAAAAGTCTTGGCAAGGGAAAGCGAAGCAAAAAAAAGGCGTGAACTTTGCTAGCTGTTGAGGCTAGCTCCTGAAACCCCGGATGTGACCGGGATGATTGATGAAGTTGCCCGGTAATAAAAACGAACTTTGACGTGCTCGGGAAGATTTGACGTGAGAAAAGACGTGAAGTGGGATCCCTTCTCCAACAAACTCATTCCCCCCCCCCCTTCCCCCCCAGTCGAGATGGAAGGGTGAAGGGAATCGGTTTCAGGAGGATTTTTTTTTCTTCGATGAACTCTGCAAAGTCAAAGTGGGAGTTTTTCCTGTTTGAAAAAAAAGAGTAGCGATTTTGAGTTGGGTTCTGGGATTGGGAGCCCCCTTTTGCCCTGATCAAATGTTGATTGAGATAATCGACTGATGAAGATGTTTGAGGGGATTTGTTGCAGGCTAAACGGTGCTCGTTGGTGGATTCCAATTCACTTTGATCTGGAAAGTGATTGCGTTACATGTTTGGCGCAAATTGATGGAAGAGTGGTTTGGGGATCTTAATGGATCTATGATCGCTTTTAAATGGTTGAAAATTTGCTTTTGTTTCTGCTCGGATTGTTCCAAAGTCCTCGGAAGTGTTTCTATTTTGCAAAATTCGAGCCTACTTCTGAAACGCATAAACCCATGCTTGGAAATAAATTTGACCTTTGACCAGTAACATATTCTCGATTAAACTAGTTTGTTTTAAAACACCAAATTGCGGCCGGCTGGATCGTTTTTAAATTCTTGTGGAATCCGCTCAACATTGGAGTCTTCAAATCAAGTGCTTTAGAAAATTATTTGGACATTTTCATTTATAAGAATAAACATATTAAAACATATTAAATGACGTTATGTTAAAATAATTTAGAAGTTTGTAATAGAAAAAATACGCTTTCATTTTTTTAACTTGAATTTTGAATAAATATCTCGTCAGGAAAAAAATATCCAGCAGTCTTTAAAATCAGATTGATACTTAAAGTAAGAATCACTTAATATGAATAATTCATAAAAAGCAAGAATTAACAGTTTAAATAAATAAAACAAATTACAGTTACACATTATTTTTAATATTTAGCAAAATCTTAACACCATAACTTTTTTGTTAAGAATTTTACAAAATCAAATTTTTTTTATTATTTGAATTTATCATAAAATTTAACTTTAAAAATTCCTTTTTTTTATTTTTCGCTTAGAGATATAGCAATTTCCCACGAAAACAGCATGATTCGAAAAGAGTTCTCCGATGAAGCTGAAAAATATCAGTTCTCGTAGATTTTCGTAAAAAACAATTTTTCAAAAAAATCACAACTCAGCCATTCAAACCGACTTTGGTTCTCTTGGACGCAAATGAAATGTGATTGATTGTGCTCTTTGAGAAAAACAGTTTGGTGTTTCAAAAATCTAGCCTAATATCATGTAAAGGGCGTATAAAAACTTGAAATGTGGTTTTTGAGGTCTCGGAGCCAAAGAGACCACGTTTGAAAATATTTCCGCCTCTCGGTCAATTTCGCATAAATACAGTCCAGATTCGATTATACGAAGACCTTGTCAAAATTTCACTTCGGGTAATCGAACCACAAATTTTTTGTCTTGTTGTTAATAATTGATTGGTTTGATTATCCGAAGTCCTATACAAACCTTCGATTAATCGAACTTTGGATAATCGAAACATCAAATAATCGAAACTTTGATTAATTGAAACTTTGGATAATCGAGGCTTCGAAAAATCGAATCTGGACTGTATTTTAAAATGGTGAAGTTTCATTTACAGGATTCTGAGATAAAATTGGCAGTGGACTATTTAACGCAGGGGTGCTCAAAGTTTTTGAATAGCGGGCCAAATTTGAAGCTTACATGAGCTTGCGGGCCATATGTGAAAAAATGTTTTTATTTGAAACAAATAAATTACAAATAAAAAAAATACGTTATTAAAATTTATAAAACTGAAAAAATTCAGATGATTTGTTTTAATTGTATGTATTTTTTACATTTTCGTCCTTTAAATATTAGAGAATAAAACATGCCATTTTTCCAACAGTTTTTTTTTCAATTGAAAAAATTAAAAAAGCCACGAAATCAACATTTCCATTTAAAAAAAGTGTTTTAAAGTCATGACACACCACTTGGTTTTCAACCGCAAGTTTTAAAAAAAATCTTGTTTTGTAGGAAATATTTTTCCGGAACAGTAACTGTCCAATAAATCTTAACAAAAATTCCAAATATTTTTCAACTGGTTCAATCATGCTAAAAATTATTAGCGAAACAGGAAAATGCATTTTAAATCATTTTCAGTCGATTACACGTCTTTGTATTTTTTTGAAAAAAAAAATGTTTTTTGATCCTTAATTTTCGAGCTGGTTTTGAAGGGGACCCCATAAATTAAAGAAGAATTTTTAACGGCCAAAAGTGCAACTATAATGATAAATCATTGAAAATGGATATTTTCAACAATTTTTCCTCCAAATTCAATATAATTTTAATAAATTTGGTCTGCCTCAATCAAATGTTAAAAAGTATGGAATACTTATGTTTTTGCCATTTTAAGAAATGTTTGATGAGAATTTTGATGAAATTACAATTTTCAATCACATTTAAAGTTTCAATAAGACAGATTTAAAAAAAAAAAAACTATTTGAGTCGACTTTTATATTACTGTCATTGGGGGCGACATTGGGTCTGGGGGGTGAGATTGGGTAACACAAAAATTCTGAAATGTGTACCTCTGATGGAGATACCAAAAATGTAAAGGTTCACAGAAACTTAAACTAAACATTAATGTTTAAAGAAATATAAAATCACTTTATAGATGGGTCAAAGGGCCATTTTACATGATCTTTCAAAATGGGCCCGCGGGCCATAAAAAATCACCTCGCGGAACACGTTTGGCCCACGGGCCATAATTTGGTCACCCCTGATTTAAAAAATTTGGATCTATTTATGGTTTCAACATTTTTTTTAATTCGATTCCATTATTTTGAATATTTTCACCAAGCAATTGTATTTTTAACAGTTAAATAAGTAACTACGCATCAATTTACCACGAAGAAAAACAGTATGATTCGAAAAAAGTTATTCTGATTTTGATTTACGGTTTCCGTATTTTTTTTGTCCCTCTCTCAAAAATTCCTAAAAAAAGGGAGCATTAGAATATTTGCTGAAAATTGTAAAATTTACGGAAAAAAACACTTTTTCAATTGATTTAAAATATTTCCTAATAAATTGTGTAACGTTATTTTTTTTGACTATTTAATCAAATAAGTCACCCCAATACTTTTTACAATGTTTTAACATTCCAACGCCCAAGGCTCCAAAAAAGTTGGAACGGTAAATTTAACTCGCTGGTTCTCGGGCATAACTCAACTAATCAAGATGATTCTTCTTTTCAGTGATTTGTTAGGATGTCTAGATGATTATAGAACTTTGAAGAACTTATTTTGATCAAATCTGTAATTTTTGCGATCAAAAACATCGTTCCAACTTTTTTTTTCGCGTGTAAAAAAAATTCGTCAAAAATTCCGTGGAGGCCGTCGTTTAAAAAAAGGTGGAACGTTGTTTTCGGTCGCAGAAATTACATATTTGTTCAAATCAAGTTCTGCAAAGTTTAAGGATCATCTAGACATTCCTACAAATCACTGGAAACAAGAATCGTCCTGATTGGTTGAGTAATGCCTGAAAACCAGCGAGTCGAAGTTACCGTTCCACCTTTTTTGGGAGGCTTGGGCGTCCGTGTAAGTTGGACATGCGTTGGGCGTTCCAGTGTAAAGTTTTGAGACCACAGCTCGAAAAGACATAATACTTTAGATTTTTTTTCGTAAGATCATTGATATTTTGTAAATTTTTGGTCTTTAGCTATTCTCTTTTCATGTATAAAGCATTTTGTGATATTTTTTGTTTCTCAATTTTCAAAATTCTGCTTACAATTGGATAGTCATTTTATTAAAAAAAATTAAATCAAGCAAATTTTCAAACAGACACCAGAAAAATCTAATGACAATGGTGGGTTTTTGAATTTTGCTTGATTAACTTGGAATTGATGGATATTTTTTCCTGACAGTAACGGTGTTCACCGTACGAAATGAATTTGATTTGTGTTTTGAAGCTTGACACAAACATCTTATAAATTTTGAGTTTAAAAATGATGAAAAATATTTTTTGCCCTGAAGAATCGGGGGCAAAACTAAAAAATACTACAATCAACATTTTTATTGAAAAAAACATTTCAAATCCATTGTAAACTTTTCAGAGTATATTGCATAAAGCTTTTTATGTGTTGCTAAACAATTAAAGACTTTTTAATCGAACTTGACAAGTAATCGCCTATTGTTTGAAAATCAAGCTTGAAATTTGAAATTCAGCACCCCACTTTGACCTCGATTAGGGTCGAGGGACAAAAACTTTAAACAAAAATTTTACCTGCTTTGTCGATGATTGAAAATTATGAAAATATAAGGGTAGTTCTCTACCAACTCATTTTTGAACATGCGAAAAAGAAGTGTTTTTCAATTATTTGCAGTCTGAAACGGTGATGAGATAGAAATTTAGTGACTTTATGTAAAATTTTACGCCCAATTGGATGGCGTGCTAAAAAATCCGAAAAAACGTGTTTTTCATCTTTAAAAAAACCACTAAAATGGTTTTAAATAGGATATTTGTCCCTTTTTTGGGCCTAGTACATATTTTGGGTCTACTAAACTTAATTCAACGAAAATGAGCATTTCACCAAATCTGGCAGGAATCTGTCACTTGATAATGATATGTGCAGTCATATATATCTTCATTTTGGTGGGCAAGAATAATTTACTTTTTCCTTCTTAATTAGAAATAAAGCAATTAAAATAGCACTCTTCACTTTTTTCTTGGCAAAACGATAATTGCCCATTAGGGCGAAAATTTTTCACCACTTTTGCTTACCGCTTGTTGACACTCAGCGCCCGGCATTCATCGCTCAGCACACGAATGAGAGCTGTCCCCCAAATCTCCAACCACCGGCAATATGTTTTTTTTTTTGGTGGGATGCAGAATCTCGTTGATAATACAATCACCAAACTGCCACCAAATCAATAAAATAACTGATTAATAACTTCGTCCATTTCGGAGAGAATGGCTCTATATTTAGACTATTTGACACTTCTACAAATTGTGACAGTGTGTGTGCGCTTCGCTCAAGTTACAGTGTTTCTTGCATATTACGGTCTTGTTGTTTGGCTACGCAACAAATGTTTTATTATGTTTAAAACTCGTAAAGAAGGATACAAATCATGTTCAAGCTAATTATTCACGTAATGCAAGTGAAATCAATCGTTCTAATGTTGATTTGTGGCTTAAAACATCACAATGATTGAGCATGTTTGTCGACCGAATTTGTGCGGCTGTACTGTACGAGCTGGGGCTGAACCGTACGTCAAAAAAGTTCGCCACGTGCTTCGAGATTTCAACCAATCAGAAGGTAGGCCAAAATATGTACATAGAAGGTCGTATGCTAGAAGCAATATCCCCAAAATAGGGACATAAAATGTTTCAGTTTCTCGGGCTTGTACAGAAATATAAAGTGTTTTCGTCAAAAATGTGATTAAGTAAGAGCATTAGCATTAAAAAAAACCAACTTATTCATGTAATAAAAGCAAGGCTGCCTATTGCAGCCTTTGAGAATACATCAAATAAAAAGTGCGCTAGGCTTAGTAGGCCCAAAATAGGGACAAACACCCTACTCTGCCATTTTCCGTTACTCAACCGTATTTTTTCTTTGAAATATGTGATTTTATGGGAAATTTAATGCATTTTTCGAATCTATATGACTCAGAAAGGTAATTTTTTCATTAAGAACAAAAAAAAACCTTTTTTTAAATTTCGTGTATTTTCTAACTTAGCAGGTTTATTTTTTAGAATGTGATAATGTTCTACAAAGTTGTAAAGCAGACAATTACAAAAACTTTGATATGTAAACATAAGGGGTTTGCTCATACACATCACGAGTTATCGCGATTTTACGAAAAAAAAAAAAAGTTTTGAAATTATATATTTATTATATGTTTAAGGGCACTGGTTCCCAAACTATTTTTGCCCAGCCCCACATTTTTGAAAGGCTGAGAATATTCTCTACATTTTGTAATGCTTATCTACAACTCTGCCGAAGACACTAAATCGATAAAAAAAAAATATGCAGATTTTTGAATTTTCGTTTATCATTTTGTACGGACAGCTGCCAAATTTGTATGGAAAATGATTCAGCCGGATTGAAAAATACATTAAAAAAGCGAATGACCGAACTCTCAAAGAATTGCTCAATAGAAACGATAAAATTTGTCAATTATCCTTAAAAACGATGGACGGCTTGACCATAGGGAAGTTTCGTCCAGGTTATAAAAAACAGCAAACAACACATTTTAATTGCTTTGCACAAGAATCTGATGTGATTTCCAAATGCACCCAAATTACTGATTCCGAGATTCCAAACTTGCCCAACCCCGTCCAAAAACAACCCTATCAGATGATTGCCTTCTCCAGTCATCAAACAAAAGTTTCCATTTGGCCCAGATTTTGTCACTCTGCAGCTCTCTGCCACCCTCAAAAAAGTTGATCAAATTGTAATCACATTCACTTCCAGCCTGCCTGCCTACCTGCTGCTGCTGCCCCAGAAATGTAAGCAAAAATGTCCCAACCCAGCTTGCAACCAATCTCCGATGCAGCAGCAGCACCAACTCTTTGGAAACAAAGTTTGTTGTACCGGCAAATAGCTTATGCAAATTTTATGAAAATCAGATATTCAATGAGATAGCCCATGGTACATTTTTAGCGGAGCGGGTGGTGTGGGGGGTGTGTGCATAAAGCGATTGCTCAATAGCCTGGGCAGAAATGGTTCGAGCCTTGGCTTGTTGGCACAACCGGCCCGGCAAGGTCGCTGCCACCTGGCCACCTGGCTTCGCTTTCGTCTTGTTAACTTCCCGGGCACATGTCCTCTTCTCTTTTCTCTGCTACGGTGCCACTCTTTTTTTATTATTCATAGCATGTATTTTGAATGGACTTTACAAGGGTTCAACCCCGGGCCCGGGTTGACCTGCTCCACCCACCCAAACATGGCGTCCCGAATCGACGCTGGAATCGTGTTGAGAGGTGTGGAGATCCCCACCGGAAGAAGGTTGAAAGGCATCCCCCTTGATTGGACGGCCTGGCAAGCCTGGTCATGGCCACATCTAGCGTGAAAGTTGGAAACTGGTGCAGCCGGGGTTCACCAACAGTTTTATGGCACTCAGGTAAAAGTTGTAAAAGGAAACGTGAAACCCTTTGCTTGTTGTTATAATTGTAACATAGTTTGGATTGCGTTAAATAATCTAAAAATCAAGCAACTCAAACCTGAAATTTTAAAATTGTTTGATTGATTTTTAAAGAAACAGTTTTTTATAATAATATCTTTATATCAAAAAAATCTAACCACCCAACAGGTTGAACTTTGCCGTGCATCCAAAGCATGTTCAATTCATTGGCCGTGGCAGCAACGGACCTGTTCCCCGGGCAGAACATCCAACTGGTGTATACCGTTGCAACCATGCCACGGGATCATAATGCAAAATAAATAAGGTGCATTGTTCGTTTTCTTTTGCCTCCGACCTGGGCTGGGAGCTCCATGTCAGTCTGGTGGGTGGAAAAGTGCTCCATGACGTCCCACTTGAAGGACCCATACAGAGAAGACGAGCATAAGCGACGAGACAATATGGAAAGTTGTGACTGGGTGTCGTACGCAATTTCACAAGTTTATGGGGTGCCATCAGCTGGTTATGGGATTGGGGGGGGAATGGGGAATGTTTGGGGTCTAGCTCATTTCCCCGAATGACATTTCCCCGAATGCCATTTCCCCGAAAATCATTTCCCCTAATTGGCCACATCCCCGAATACCACTTCCCCTAATCGGCTATATCCCCGAATGCCATTTCCCCTAATCGGCCATTTCCCCGAATGCCATTTCCCCGATGTGACACTTACGCTGATTGCCGTTTATTTAAATTTAATTTTTCCCGAATTTTCATATTCCATAATCTTTATTTTCGCTAAAGCATTTTTCCATGACTAACAGTTATTTTCTCTCTCAATTTTACCGAACAAACAGCTTTTTCGGGTATTCTGTTGATTAAATGTTGTAAATTGGGTAGTAAAGCCCTTTGTCAATTTTTTTTAAGAACGGTAAGAAACACGATTAAAAACCATTTCTGATGACGTTTTTTTATTCATGCAAAAAAAAAAAGTTATTAACAAGACAACATTTTTTTGATGGATCAACTATGGTCCCCTTGGAACGATCTGTCAAGTAGGAGCTTTTCTGCCAAGAAGGACCGGGAAGTGAATTTGTAAAAATTGAATTAAAAATCCATGTTAAATCCTTTGCGGTCGTTAAAAGGGTCATTGTACTTTAAAAATAAGCTTTATCATTGTGAACACTAATATCAGCTTAATTTTAGGACCCAATTACAGTCCAGACTCGATTATCCGAAGCCTCGATTATCCGAAGTTTCTATTATCCGAAGTTCGATTATCCGAAGTGAAATTTTTCCGAGGCCTTCGGATAATCGAGTTGTTGTGTGTTCAAGAACCCAAAAATCAAACAAATAGGTTCAGGCTGGTACAAATTTTATTTAAAGTTTTTGTTGATTATATTTTTCGCCAAATCCAAAACTAGCAATGTGAATAAAATGATCAGTGTGAACGGGGTTCTGTACTACGAAAATCGCACGGTTTGTTTTCTGAATCATAAAAAATAACAAAACTTCTATTGCATTATTATTATCATGTCTATAAGTAAAAAGTATTTGGTTTGAGAATATATAACAAAAAGTCTGTAACAATATTCATTGTATATGAATGAATAGTACCAATCCTTTCAACACTCTCTCCCCCTAAAATGCTACGTCTGTTCTGAGTGAAAGTTGATCATTCAAGGTCAATACGAACCTTTCAAGAAATATTATATGTGGTTTGATGTGATAAAAATTGCCATCATTTTTTTTTCTTATAAAATGCTATTTCCCCGAACGCGGTCAAGCGGAAATGCCCGGTGCCCAGGAGCGCGCGCGCTCCGGGGCACCGGGCATTTCCGCTTGACCGCGTTCGGGGAAATGGCATTCAGGGAAATGACTATTCAGGGATATGACTAATCGGGTAAGTGGCATTCGGGATTGTGACCTATTCGGGAAAATGACTTTCGGGGATGTGGACGATTAGGGGAAATGGGAAATTCGGGTAAATGGAATTCGGGGAAATGACTATTAGGGGAAGTGTCTTTTCGGGGAAGTGGCATTCGGGGAAATGTCCCTTCGGTAATATGGGTTTCGGGGAAATGTCATAGATTCGTTTGGAAAGCATAGTTTTACATGATGGTTTGGTGCTTCAAACTTTTAGAAAGATATAGAAATGGTTTTAAAGGGTTCACATACATGTGAACCAGCAAAAAATGTCGAGGTTTGGTATGCTCACACAGATTTTTTTAAGTCTTGTTTAGGGTATTAAAATATAAATTTTAAACAATTATCAAAACTAGTTTTAAAACACTATGTAGTATCGTTGCCGAGATAACGCTTTTTAAAGTTAGCAGTTTTAAAAATAGGGTGCCACGATATCTCAACACTGTTGTGACCAAATCGGCTCAAAATGTTGGTGAAGGCTCGTTAAACTGGTCTCGTGTGCATGACTCTGATAAAAGAGAAATTTTCTACAAAATCAGCAAATTTGAACTTTTTTTTTATTTTTTTATTTGGATTTTTTATTTTATTCTGAACATTTTTTTTGATACAAAAAAATATCAGTCACAACCTTCAGCACGTTCGTCCGGTTTGTCTATGTAATAAATGATAAATGGCATAAACTTGAACAAACAATTTTTTTTCAAATGATTCTAAGTTCGTGTGACGAAAAATTCCCTACGAAATCGTTTTTTTTTTATTTCAGCAAGTTTGCATAATAAGTTTTTCCATATTATTTTCCATACAAATTTGGCAGCTGTCCAAACAAAATAATATATGAAAATACAAAAATATGTTTCTTATGTAAGAATTTTTGGCTCGATTTTGTGTCTTTGGCAAAGTTGTAGGTATATTATATATACAAGAACTACACCCAAAATTCCGAGTTGAGAGAATCGTTCCCTCAAAATTTATTGAGGGTTCAGCGTCAAAATCGAGAAAATAATGCTTTCAACTCACACCGCCATAAAAATGAGTGTAATTTTTTTTTGAAAAGCTGACAAAAATCTCAAAATATTGCTTTTTTGAACTTTATTAATAGGACGCTTAGTTGCTGAGATATTGCCATGCAAGGATTTAAAAACAAGAAAAATTGATGTTTTAAAAGTCTCAACCGAACATCCTACAATTTTCTTAAGACGATAGCTCAGCAACTGATGGTCAATATTAAAATTTGAAACATTCGTGAATTTTTTGGCACAATATTAAATGATTGGCTCTTTCGAAAACCAAGACTTGATTTAAAAGAAAAAATAAATTGTTTTGTTATTTTTGTAAGTTTTTTACATTGTAATTTTAGTGTTTTTTTTTTCAATTTTACTAATAATGCTGTTTCTGCTAATTTGGCTAATTTTGCTAATTTTGCAAATTTTGCTAATTTTGCTAATTTTGCTGATGTTGTTTATTTTGCTAATATTGCCAATTTAGCTATTTTTGCTAATTTTGCTAATTTTGCTTATTTTGCTAATTTTGCTAATTTTGCTAATTTTGCTAATTTTGCTAATTTTGCTAATTTTGCTAATTTTGCTAATTTTGCTAATTTTGCTAATTTTGCTAGTTTTGCTTATTTTGCTTATTTTGCTAATTTTGCTAATTTTGTTGATTTTGTTAATTTTGCTAATTTTGCTAATTTTGCTTTTTTTTTCTAATTTTGCTAATTTTGTTAATTTTGCTTATTCTTATTTTGCTAATTCTGCTTATTCTGCTAATGCTGCTGATTTTGCTAATATTTCTTATTTTGCTAATTTTGCTATTTTGCTAATTTTGCTAATTTTGCTGATTTGGCTAATTTGGCTTATTTTGCTAATTTTGCTAATTTTGCTTATTTAGCTAGTTTTGCAATTTTTTCTAATCTTGCAATTTTTTCTAATCTTGCAAATTTTGCTAATTTTGCAAATTTTGCTTATTTTGCAAATTTTGCTAATTTTGCTAATTTTGCAAATTTTGCTTATTTTGCTAATTTTGCTAATTTTGCTAATTTTGCTAATTTTGCTCATTTTGGTAATTTTGATAATTTGAATACTTTGCTTATTTTCATAATTTTGCTGATTTTGCTTATTTTGCTAATTTTGCTAATTATGCTAATTTTGCTAATTTTGCTTAAATTGATTATTTTGCTTATCAGCTAATTTTGCTAATTTTGCTAATTTTGCTAATTTTGCTTATTTTGCTAATTTTGCTAATTTTGCTAATTTTGCTAATTTTGCTAATTTTGCTAATTTTGCTAATTTTGCTAATTTTGCTAATTAAGCAAATTTTGCTTATTTTGGTAATTTTGGTAATTTTGGTAATTTTGGTAATTTTGGTAATTTTGGTAATTTTGCTAATTTTTGCAAATTTTGGTAATTTTGGTAATTTTGGTAATTTTGGTAATTTTGCTAATTTTTGCAAATTTTGCTAATTTTGCTTATTTTGCTTAATGTGATAATTTTGCTTAATTTGATAATTTTGCTTATTTTGCTTATTAGCTTATTTTGCTAATTTTGCTAATTTTGCTAATTTTGCCAATTTTGCTAATTATCCTAATTTTGCTGATTTGGCTTATTTTGCTCATTTTAATAATTTTGCATTTTTTGGTCATTATAAAAAATGACCAAATTATGCAAAATTATTAAAATGAGCAAAATAAGCAAAATTAGCAAAATTAGCAAAATTAGCAAAATTAGCAAAATTAGCAAAATTAGCAAAATTAGCAAAATTAGCAAAATTAGCAAAATTAGCAAAATTAGCAAAATTAGCAAAATAAGCAAAATTTGCAAAATTAGCCAAATTTGCAAAATTTGCAAAAAATTAAAATATAAATCATAAAAGATTTATATTTGAAAATTTATTCCAAACCAATGGTTAGTATTGTCTTTGCGACCTGCTGTAAAAAATTGTATGGCAATTATTTTCAACAAAATAAAATTTGATAAATGTTTTCGGATTTCCTTTCATGTTGACTTGATTTCATTTGTAAATGACATGTAACAATTGTGTTTTTTTCCTTTTTTTTTTTGTTAGGCAGATCTTCTTTCTCCAACCCTGTTTCCCGTAACATATTTTTGCCATAAAACACACCGCACCATCATCCAGAGAAAATTTGATATTCATCATTTTCAAAGCTCATTCCGCTGTCTTTTACCGCCTCTTCGGTTCCTTCAGATCGTATAGTTGAAGCACAACGTCAAGGAAAATCCCCCAAAGACTTGCAAATAACTTGGGATTCTTCAATTTATGAATTTATGATGGTTGCGAGCTTCCTCTAGACTCTGATTTGACGGAAACTTGTAAAAATTTACTTTCCAATGCAGAAAAACTTATTACCAATTCGAAAGAGATGCTAAAATGGTTGAAAAAAATTATTTTTATAACTCGCTGATAAGTTGTATTAATAGTTTCAACGTCAAATATAATTTTTATTGAGAAATTGACAACTAAATTTACAACAACTCAAGCTTAAATCAAAGTTTCCGCTCAACCTCAAGCTTCCCCACGTAAGTTCTCTAATGTGAAGTCGCTTCCGGAGACCTGAGAACCAATCCCCATCTGAAATGAGCCAAGGAGAAATAAAGTGGGAGAGAGAGAGCTTTGAAGCCTCCGGCGCAGCGTGTAAAAGCTCCACCCACCAACCCATTAAGGATGGATGGGGGAGGAAAGAAGGCAAAGTTGTTTTCCGCTGGGCGAAACAAGATAAACAGGTTTAGAATATAAATAAGGGAGGGCACAAAACAAAATCCATTAAGTGTGAGGAAATGGATAAATGGGAAAGTTGGCCACAAGCGCCGCCAACCGGTGAAAAGTTTCAACACCAAAGCCACCAGCCAGTGAACCCTGGGCTGTTAAGGGTTAACGCAAGTTTGGGTCGTTGCACATGCGGGGTGGAAATTGGTCCAAACTTTGGGATATAAATTAAAACAGCTCGTTATTAACGGATTTACGGTTTCAGCTAGACTTTTAATGTAAAGTTTTGAAAGAACTATCAATTAATTTTCTATGAGTTAAAGCAATCAACAAACAGAACATAGTTTTTGTTACCTCAGAACAGAAAAAAATTACAGCTTGATGGACTGCCGCGGCCAATTCGTTCTGGGAATCGTTTTGAGGTCCTTATCGCTCAAACCGGCACTCTTGTCAGCTCTGCACACAATGGGCCACAATTTATTCATGTCCGCAGAAGACGACCGAAACGACTCTTGAATTTTGCCATCCCACAAGAAGTCTGCCCCAGATTCCGGGAACTATCGCAAAAAGGTAGACTTTCAAGTGGGTAGGTTTATAAAAAGGCGTAAAAAGCTCTGTCTTTCAAAAGTTGTACTTTTATCAAAAGATTTTTAAGCTCTTTTTGAGAAATGTTCCACTGTTTCCCAAGAAGCACGTTGCCAAATGACGACCACTTGGGCACAAAAAACGGAACCCTCGACGTTTCCCCGAGCGAATGAAATTTCGCCAAAAATTTGATAACAGTTTATTGTTAGCTCATTTTCACCGAGCGGAAATAACAAAAAAAAAAGCAAACTGCTCGGTCTTGTGTGTTCGAGGTCGAACCACTGCTTGTTCGTTCCAACTTTTTTGTTACCCCGGCACTGCACTTCTGGAGTGAGGGAAGGGTCCATTTGTATGCAGCAGCCTGCATTCAAATTGCAAACACGTAAACAACTCTTGCTGCACTGTGTGCTGTGGCTGTTGGCTGCTGCTGGCAACACTTCACCAGTTTGATCCACCTGCCTTGTCCTCGTGCGAGGAAGTGGCCTACGCGAACCGGAAGGTGGTTTAGTTTTTCGCGATGCTGGCTAAACACGTGGGATGTTGGGGATAAACATATTTTTTTGAAATTTGAGTTGTATATTGAAAAAATTGGAGTGCTGAAAAACAAATTTCAAACAAATTTAATTTTACAGAAAATGTAGTTGAGCGGTTCATTACGAAATCGGTCTTTCTTTTACTTTAACTTATTGTATTTTAATTTTGCTGAATTTTTTTGGTGCTTTCGGTAAACCCAAAGAAGCCATTTTGCATCATTAGTTTGTCCATATAATATTCCGTACAAATTTGACAGCTGTCCATACAAAAATGATATATGAAAATACAAAAATCTGTATCTTTTGAAGGAATTTTTTGATCGATTTGGTGTTTTCGGCAAAGTTGTAGGTATGAATAAGATCTACATAATAAACATGGTAAAAAATTGGTGATTTTTGATTGAATCTTTTTTTAACTAAAACTTGATTTGCAAAAAAACACTATTTTTGAAATGTTTTATGCACATCAAATGCCAAACTTTTAGAAATTCACAGAATGGGCAAAAAATATGTGAACGAGTTATACATTTTTGAATCAATACTATTTTTTTTCAAAAATCGAAATATTGGTCGCAACAATTTTTTAACTTCATTTTTCGATGTAAAATCAAATTTGCAATCAAAAAGTACTACACCCAGAACTGGGCATCGGTATACGAGAGGATAACGAGCATGGTTCGGTAGTAAAATTACACTGTGAACGGGCTGAGGGAAAAAATCCCAAAATTACCGAGAGTACTTTACTCGTGGGTTCATTTTCCTAAAATTTCACCCTTTGAAAAAAGTGTCGATGCCGAGACTCGAACCCGAGACCTTCGGTCTTTTGAATTGCGCCTTTGCCGTATCGACCACCACACTTCGATGATCAATGGGCGCTCATTTGTTCATATAAGGCACTCAATGCGATGAACTGTTTCAAAGAACGAATGAACACGATTTGTTGTTGTTTTTTTTAAGTCTCATTTCCGATTTTCAATGTTTAAATATGAAACATTCTTGAAATTTTTCGTCTTTTCGAAAACAATACATTCAGAATAACATTTTAAAAGGGCATAATATTGAATGATTGGCCATTTTGAAATGTTAGTCTTGATTTAAATTTTTTGAAAATATTGTTTTCAAAAAGATCGGAAATTTTCACGAATGATCCATATTTTAGAATTAATTAGAAAACATAAATTTTCCTGTTTTTAAACTTTTCCATGGCAATATTTCAGCAACTACGGGTCGCATCAACAAAGTTCAAAAAGCAAAATTTTCAGCTTTTCAAAAAAAAAATTGTTTTTCAAAAGTGAGTAAACATGGGCACTAATTAAAAAAAAATAACAACTGCGACTTTTTTTTCAAAAAAATCACCTTGAAAATGGCTATAACTTGAAAATGGTGCACTTTATCAAAATTTCACTGAGCTGCTTTTTGATTGCAAATTCGATTGTACATCGAAAAATTAAGTTGAAAAATTTTGGTGACCAAAATTTGGGTATAAAAAAAAAATCAGTTTTGAATCAAAAAATCATAACTCGGTCAAAATTTTTTAACCCATTCTGGAAATTTCTAGAAAGTTTTAATCACAAAAAGTGAAAATATACCTATGATCATTTTTTCAGTGTAGTCCTTATCCATTAGGGTGGCTTGAAGTTGTATGGGAAAATTTCAAAATGGACTAATTCAATCAGAACAGGCATTTTCCGGACCCATTTGGGCCCCCAAACAACCCCCCAAAATTTGGGAGCGATTGGGTTTGACCCGGCTTTCCGCAAAGCAATTCAAATTTGTATGGAAATTTGTATGGGAAAACCCTCTTTTTTACATTTTAATTTTTATCATTTTCATTTTTCACTCAATTTAAAAACTAACACCGTAGAAGTATAGCCCTGAATGTCCTCTAAAACTTTCCCGAAGAAAGTATGGTCCTATCTTGCTTATGGAAAAAGATACAGAGTGTTTAAAATAGGCATTTCAAAATAAGTGCTGAAATAGTAGTTTATGCAACAAGTTGCAAAAAGAGGATTTTTTCAGCACGAGTCGTACATTTTGCAACGAGTTTCATACAACATTTTTTGCAATTCCAAAAAACACACACTGAGTGAAATTTTAAGTCAAATTTTCATGTATTTTGTCAATAAATCGTTTAAATCAAAAAAATGTTGAAAAGTGTTACTTTTCAAAATAAGTGCTGAAAAGTTCAACTTTTCAGCACCCATTCGAGTGCTGAAAAGTAGAACTTTTCAGCATTTATTTTGAAAAGTGTTGCTATTCGATTCTGTTATTTTTGGTACAGAAAAGTAGGCTATTTCGTCGTTCAAGAATGACAGGAAAAGTGGGTAGTTTCACGACGGAATTGCAAAAATTATATTTCTTGCCAACACTGCCAGTACTTCGGTAGATATTTCGAAATCCTTTTTTTTAACGTAATAAGGAAGTAACCTAGCAAAATGGTGTCTTAGGACAAGTTGTTGTATATGCATGTGGCTTTTATTTAAAATTATTGACATGCAGGGTGACACACCTACAGGGTGTCAACTTATCAGAACGTTGCCAAACTAGCATCTTAACTTTTTAACCGTGTTTTTAATCATGTGCAATCGATTCCCCAGAAAATTTTATGTGAAAAAATGACTTTTGACGAATTTTTGTTTAGCCTCCTTTTGCGTGGCAACTTACAAGGCACAAGGCAACCACTTTACAGTGATCAAAACGGTCTTAAATAGAAACGAGAAATGGGATGACACCCTGTAGATGTGCCACCCTATCTTCCAACCATGTCAAAATTTCTTAAATAAGTAGCTTAACAACTTTTCCTAAGACACCATTTTGCTAGGTTACTTCCTTATTACGTTAAAAAATAGGATTTCGAAATATCTACCGAAGTACGGGCAGTGTTGGCAAGAAATATAATTTTCAGCACTTATTTTGAAATGCCTCTTTTCAAAACTCTGTATCTTTTTCCAGAAGCAAGATAGGACCATACTTTCTTCGGGAAAGTTTTAGAGGACATTCAGGGCTATACTTCTACGGTGTTAGTTTTTAAATTGAGTGAAAAATGAAAATGATAAAAATTAAAATGTAAAAAAGAGGGTTTTCCCATTCAAATTTCCATACAAATTTGAATCGCTTTGCGGAAAGCCGGGTCAAACCCAATCGCTCCCAAATTTTGGGGGGTTGTTTGGGGGCCCAAATTGGTCCGGAAAATGCCTGTTCAGAAAAATCGATCATGTCGAGCCACCCTATTATCCATACCTACTACTTTGCTGATGTCGCCCTGCAAAACACGAAATCGTTTTGTAAGTTTATAAAGAAATTCAGACATGACTAGTTCTGGGATATTTTGATTATGATTTTATTATTTTTCAGGAAATTTTAATTTTTTTCACACAGGACAAGTTTTTGGAAAACCATTTGTTTCCTCAACAACATAACATTTGTGTTGTTTTTGCATTCATTCAAATAAGACTAGTTCTTTGAATAATTAAAAAAAAGATTTTTGTTAGCATTCCTGAGTGTTTTTGCATTATTTTCGAAAGAACCAAAACATCTGTTGATTTTTGAAATATTTTCAAATTTGGCCAGTTGTTTAAAACTATAATGGTTATGGAAAAATAATTCAGTAAATTTTATATTCTTTCAAATATGAGTTTAGCTTGCTAAAAACAAATTTTGTTTTCGCATTCTTTGAAAAGGCCTCGTTATGTGAAATCACATTGCCTTTTCAACACGAATTTCTGTAGTTTTAGTATTTGTTCAAAGAAGAGCAGTTCTTTGAAACCAAAATAGTAGTTTATGCAACAAGTTGCAAAAAGAGGATTTTTTCAGCACGAGTCGTACATTGATCCAACGAGGTTCACCGAGTTGGATAAATACGAAAAGTGCTGAAAAAATCAAGTTTTGCAACGAGTTCCATACAACATTTTTTGCAATTCCAAAAAACACACACTGAGTCAAATTTTCATGTATTTTGTCAATAATTCGTTAAAATAATTTTTTTTTGAAAAGTGTTACTTTTCGAAACAAGTGCTGAAAAGTTCAACTTTTCAGCACCCTTTTGAGTGCTGAAAAGTAGAACTTTTCAGCATTTATTTTGAAAAGTGTTGCTATTCGATTCTATTATTTTTGGTACAGAAAAGTAGGCTATTTCGTCGTTCAAGAATGACAGGAAAAGTAAGTAGTTTCACGACGGAATTGCAAAAATTACTATTCCGATTGCAAATCTAGTGATTCTGATTTTAATCCATTTTTTAAATTGTCATTTCACAGCTTTAATTTAAACATATTTCATGGCATGGCAAAGTATTCACGTAACCAACCCTAACTATCCCTACGCCTGCTTTGTACTTAAAAAAGCTGCTAGTTTCCTTTGGAGGATGTGTTTGCTCCAGTTATCCGTAGAAGACTAGCGAACAGTTTATCAGCTCCGTTTCCCGTCATACCGTGACACACAAAAAGCTTGCAGAAAGAAAGCATGTTTGCTCATATTTTTTTTTAAATTAAGTTGGCCAAATAGGTTGCATAATTTCAAAATCAAAATTAAAAAAAATGCGACTATCAATTGAGTAAAACTCTTAAAAGCACTTGTTACCACTACCATAATCAAATAGATTTACGGCAAATGTTTACCAAATGCTTGCGAAAACAAACCCAGGTACTGAGGGGGTGGCAAACGCGGTGCGTTTAGTTTTTCCAGCCCAACCGTTTCTCAGGCGAAACGACATTGTTTTCTTCGCTAATTGCTTACGGCACAAACATAAACACACTCGACGATAGTGGGTGGGTGGGGTCGGTAGTGTTTGTGCATTAGAAGACACGAGCCTGCACTCGCGCACAAACATGTGGGTTGGCAAAATTGCGTTTTAAATTATGTTTGACACAACACGGCAGGTAAAACTTTGTTCGCTGTTTGCGGAACGAGCAGTGTTTAAGGATTTGCCTAAAATAAATCTTCTTTTTAAAAAAGTGTGACACTCAGTATGATTAGATTGCTTAACCTATTTCGATGTTTATTTATGTTGTTTTTGAAACATAGTTCATTACAATCTCTACTTAAATTAGTTGGATTTATGATTCTAAATGATTTCTAGTTTCTTTATTACACAATTTATTTTTATTTTCGTAAAACATATAATATTCACTTGAAGCAGTTTCCGCCATTGGGACTAAACCAGCGTTGAATAACACTGAGCAAGAGAGAAAAAATATGTTTTAAACAGAAAAGTTTTTTCGCGTTTAGTCAACGGAAGATATGCGGGTAGTTTTCAAACAAAAGCGATAAAAAATTGCTGTTGATGTTTCCTGAAGCGAAGCATTTTTCATTCCGCAAGCAGAGCATACATCCTCGCCACCACCCTCATCACTACACAGAGTAGACCTCAGATAATCGTTGGGTAAGGTTAGAGTTGTCAGTTTGAAACTATTTTAAGCAAACTTTTGATTTGAACCAAATCAACAACATGCATTTTAAATAAATCTAAGGAATCAACATAATCTAAGGTTAAACCCTCACATGATGAGAAACATCAACCTTCATTCCACGGGTCACTTGCTTCTACATTCCGTATGCCCTGCGAGTACAATATCTCATTGTGATGTTAATGTGTCCTCATTTTCACCCTTTTTACCCCCTCCCACCAAAAGAAGGTGGAACGACGGGTGGAGTTGACCCACGTCAACCACCGTCATCATCAGCCAGCACTTGCAGTCGGCGTTATTATTGAAGCATATCGTCAACAGCAACAGTCCTTGCGTGGAACGTCGTGTGTCTGTCGCCGCCATCAGAATGAAAAGAGTTACCAGCAAACATACTGTTGGGTTCAGCGTGAGAAAAGTGTGTGGTGGTGGGAAAACAGACCCCTACACGTACACTCATTCGGTGCTGGCTAAGCCAAGAAAAATGTGCGATTCGTGTGTGGGACAAGGGGCACACTTAAAAATCTAACTAACTTTAGAAAGCTTACACAAAGGCGGTATAAGTTAAAGTCGACTTAGGAAAATGTTATGCGTTGCAAATCATGATATTTTTTCACTCCAATTTCTCAAATTTAGCGGAACGATTTTTTTTCTTAAAAATCTTAAAAATCTAAATAATCTTAAATCTTAAAAATCTTAAAAATCTTAAAAATCTTAAAAATCTTAAAAATCTTAAAAATCTTAAAAATCTTAAAAATCTTAAAAATCTTCAAAATCTTCAAAATCTTCAAAATCTTCAAAATCTTCAAAATCTTCAAAATCTTCAAAATCTTCAAAATCTTCAAAATCTTCAAAATCTTCAAAATCTTCAAAATCTTCAAAATCTTCAAAATCTTCAAAATCTTCAAAATCTTCAAAATCTTCAAAATCTTCAAAATCTTCAAAATCTTCAAAATCTTCAAAATCTTCAAAATCTTCAAAATCTTCAAAATCTTCAAAATCTTCAAAATCTTCAAAATCTTCAAAATCTTCAAAATCTTTAAAATCTTTAAAATCTTCAAAATCTTCAAAATCTTCAAAATCTTCAAAATCTTCAAAATCTTCAAAATCTTCAAAATCTTCAAAATCTTCAAAATCTTCAAAATCTTTAAAATCTTTAAAATCTTTAAAAAACTTAAAAATCTAAATATCTAAATATCTTAATATTAAAAATCTTGATCTATTAATCTCGCAAATATAATTTATTGATAGTCGTTGCCTAACTAAAAAGAAAACAAAAATTCTATTTTAGTATTTTTCGTAATTAAATGCGATTTTTTTTCATTTTCACTTTTTTTTTAATTCTCTTTATCTTTACTTATAAAAAGGCATTTTATAACCTTCAGAGGTAAATGTAGGTTGGATGAACCCATACAAGTCTGCATACAATTTTGGCAGCTGTCCATACAATCTGTAACTTCTGAGTGAATTTTCTGATCAATTTTCCAAAATACGTTTTCTTTGATTTCCGAGATTTTTTTATATGTTTTAGGGGACAAAAATCCGCAACTTTTTTGGCTAAAAAATTTGCCGCCAAGTTATGAACTTTTGAAAAATAGTGATTTGAAATTTCATACCAAACAAAAAATTAACCTCAATTTTTTATGAAAAATTTAATTAACAATCGAAAAGTATTGTACAGATTTTATGATAAAGGGCTCCGTTTTCAAGATATAGCCACTGAATGTTTGATTTTAGCGAAATACTTGCAGTTTTCTGATTTTTTTAAAATAGTGACCATGAGTGACCATTTCTAAAAATATTTTTTAAATAATATATTGAAGATTTTACCTCTGGTTGCTGAGATACAGCAGCTCAAAGAAATAGAAACGGAAAAATCGAAGTTTTCGAAGTCTTACCCAAACAGCCCACAATTTTCTAATGTCGATACCTGAGCAACTAATGGTCCGATTTTCAATGTTAAAACATAAAACATTCGTGAATTTTTCCGATCTCTTTGAAAAAAATATTTTGAAAATTCTTAAATCAAAACTAGCATTTTAAATGGGCGTAATATTCAATGTTTGACCCTTTCAAAATGTTAGTCTTGATTTAAAAATTTTCAAAATATTTTTAGGAATTGTCAGTCATAATCACTATCTTTAAAAATAGAAAAACTTCAAATATTTCGCTGAAATCAAAATTTTGGTGGCTATTAACAGAGCCAGTAAAGTACTTTCGAAATAAAAAAAATCAGTTAAGTACTTTCGATTGGTAATTCAATTTTAAATCAACAATTAATTTTTTTTTGCATAAAATTTGGATTTTTTCTAAAAATCAAATTTTTTTTTCAAAAATTCATAACTCGGCGGCAGATTTTTTATCATGTTTCTCTATAGCTCAAAAGTTGGGAATTTTTGTCCGTTAAAACATATCAAAAAATCTCGAAAATAAAAAAAATACGTATTTTGGGAAATTAAGTTTTGGTGATAAAAAAGTTGATTGAAAAATCTGTATTTTTTTTCTTCCGTGTACCTATTCTATTCTCTATATTCCTCAACAATACCTGCAACTTTGCCGAACACACCAAATTGATCAAAAAATTCACTCAAAAGTAACAGCTGTTTGAATATTTACATAACATTTTTGTATCGACAGCAACCAAAATTGTATGGAGAATTGTATGAGTGAACCAATGACACAAAATAGCTTATTTGGTCATAGGGAAGGCCCCCACAAAGTTTGTGCCAAATCAAAAAATACAAATAAAATCCATGTCCGGTTTTGGTAGAGAATTGCTCTTATTGTGTTTACCAAAATATGCAAATTATTTTTATGCTATATTATTCTTTATAAAAAAAATTACGATGGATAAATTGGTATTCTTGAGGAAATTCGTAAATTTCATATTTATTTATCTAACGTTTGGGTTATTTGCTTGTTTATTTTTATTTAATTTTTTGTTAGTCTTGTGAAAAAATTTTCATGTCACGGATCTTTGTGAGCTGCAATATTCATATAATGCTCAGTTGTGTTGTTTAAATTTACAAACCTCTTTTTTCACCTAAGCTTCCTTCCACCCCGGGATTCAAACTGACGACCTTTGGATTGTTAGTCCAACTGCCTACCAGTGACTCCACTGAGGCAGGTCTCTGGGAGACGACTCCTACACTTGAATTGAACTTACTATCTAACCCTGTGGCTGTGTGGGTACTTTTTACTGTGTCTAATTTCCATCTGAACAAGAAGTCGCAGTTCATGTGTGGATTTCTTATCACCCTAAACCTTCCCACTCAAACGTGGCCACGTGGTCTCCGTTCCATTTTTCCCTCAACCCGCATATGATTTATGGATTATTACATGACAATACGTGCCTGTGGTGGTTGGCTGCGTTGGTTTACTTGCCTCCAAGTCCTAGCATTTAGCTTATGGTTGCCACCCCCACACCATCACCACCTCCAAACACAAACATGTAGTGTGTATAAATTTTCCGCGGTGGTCTCAACCTTAACCACCCCCCGCACATATCTAGCGATAAACCCACGACGGTCGGTGAAATGGCTTAATTTTGGAGAACTATTTAACCTTTGGCAAGACAACAACCGCGCCGGAGCTTCCGCAAATGTGACATTCGACCTGGTCACGTTCGCCCCTTTCGGAAATAGACAGCAAGCATGAGTCTTGTGCCTTTTTGCAATAAAGCTCATTTTCTTTTGCGGTGCCGGACGTGGCCGAACGTGACGCCCACTTCCGCCGGAAATGGAAATGTGAGCCAGTTTGGGTTCAAGTTTGATTGAGTGCTGTCCAAAACGCAACCACCCTCCATCCAACCACCAGGTCGTGAAATAAATGTCATCTAATAAGCGCGAGCTTTCGGCCCCGAAACTTTGCGAGTTATAAATTTCATTTGTTCTTTGGCGGGGTGGAAGGGACGACCACACTCAGAATGAGCCACACAGCCATCTGCAGGAGGCACCTCGTTACAAATTGCTTAAATTAATTACGAATCCCATAAGCAGCAGGCTAGAGAAAAAGGGTGGTGAGAGCAGGAGTTTCAGGCATTTTTTTTTTATTGTGAGAAAATTTGAGCCACCTTACCGCATAACCAAGTCACGGAGTGAGCAGTGGCGTGTTGAGATTGCCCCTAAATTTTGAAGTCCATAAATGGAAAGGATATTGGGGAGATCGCAGATTTTTCTCATTAAACTTAATTCTTTTTGAAATTCTGTCTTCGGATAGCAAAAGTCACGTTTTTATATTTTTGTCATTTTTGTCATTTTTGTCATTTTTGTCATTTTTGTCATTTTTGTCATTTTTGTCATTTTTGTCATTTTTGTCATTTTTATCATTTTTATCATTTTTGTGATTTTTGTCATTTTTGTCATTTTTTTTCATTTTTGTCATTTTTGTCATTTTTGTCATTTTTGTCATTTTTGTCATTTTTGTCATTTTTTTGTCATTTTTGTAATTTTTGTCATTTTTGTCATTTTTTGTCATTTTTGTCATTTTTGTCATTTTTGTCATTTTTGTCATTTTTGTCATTTTTGTCATTTTTGTCATTTTTGTCATTTTTGTCATTTTTGTCATTTTTGTCATTTTTGTCATTTTTGTCATTTTTGTCATTTTTGTCATTTTTGTAATTTTTGTCATTTTTGTCATTTTTGTCATTTTTGTCATTTTTGACATTTTTGTCATTTTTGGCATTTTTGTCATTTTTGTCATTTTTGTCATTTTTGTCATTTTTGTCATTTTTGTCATTTTTGTCATTTTTGTCATTTTTGTCATTTTTGTCATTTTTGTCATTTTTGTCATTTTTGTCATTTTTGTCATTTTTGTCATTTTTGTCATTTTTGTCATTTTTGTCATTTTTGTCATTTTTGTCATTTTTGTCATTTTTGTCATTTTTGTCATTTTTGTCATTTTTGTCATTTTTGTCATTTTTGTCAATTTTGTCATTTTTGTCATTTTTGTCATTTTGTCATTTTTGTCATTTTTGTCATTTTTGTCATTTTTGTCATTTTTGTCATTTTTGTCATTTTTGTCATTTTTGTCATTTTTGTCATTTTTGTCATTTTTGTCATTTTTGTCATTTTTGTCATTTTTGTCATTTTTGTCATTTTTGTCATTTTTGTCATTTTTGTCATTTTTGTCATTTTTGTCATTTTTGTCATTTTTGTCATTTTTGTCATTTTTGTCATTTTTGTCATTTTTGTCATTTTTGTCATTTTTGTCATTTTTGTCATTTTTGTCATTTTTGTCATTTTTGTCATTTTTGTCATTTTTGTCATTTTTGTCATTTTTGTCATTTTTGTCATTTTTGTCATTTTTGTCATTTTTGTCATTTTTGTCATTTTTGTCATTTTTGTCATTTTTGTCATTTTTGTCATTTTTGTCATTTTTGTCATTTTTGTCATTTTTGTCATTTTTGTCATTTTTGTCATTTTGTCATTTTTGTCATTTTTGTCATTTTTGTCATTTTTGTCATTTTTGTCATTTTTGTCATTTTTGTCATTTTTGTCATTTTTGTCATTTTTGTCATTTTTGTCATTTTTGTCATTTTTGTCATTTTTGTCATTTTTGTCATTTTTGTCATTTTTGTCATTTTTGTCATTTTTGCCATTTTTTTCATTTTTGTCATTTTTGTCATTTTGTCATTTTTGTCATTTTTGTCATTTTTGTCATTTTTGTCATTTTTGTCATTTTTGTCATTTTTGTCATTTTTGTCATTTTTGTCATTTTTGTCATTTTTGTCATTTTTGTCATTTTTGCCATTTTTTTCATTTTTGTCATTTTTGTCATTTTTGTCATTTTTGTCATTTTTGTCATTTTTGTCATTTTTGTCATTTTTGTCATTTTTGTCATTTTTGTCATTTTTGTCATTTTTGTCATTTTTGCCATTTTTTTCATTTTTGTCATTTTTGTCATTTTTGCCATTTTTTTCATTTTTGTCATTTTTGTCATTTTGTCATTTTTGTCATTTTTGTCATTTTTGTCATTTTTGTCATTTTTGTCATTTTTGTCATTTTTGTCATTTTTGTCATTTTTGTCATTTTTGTCATTTTTGTCATTTTTGCCATTTTTTTCATTTTTGTCATTTTTGTCATTTTTGTCATTTTTGTCATTTTTGTCATTTTTGTCATTTTTGTCATTTTTGTCATTTTTGTCATTTTTGTCATTTTTGTCATTTTTGCCATTTTTTTCATTTTTGTCATTTTTGTCATTTTTGTCATTTTTGTCATTTTTGTCATTTTTGTCATTTTTGTCATTTTTGTCATTTTTGTCATTTTTGTCATTTTTGTCATTTTTGTCATTTTTGTCATTTTTGTCATTTTTGTCATTTTTGCCATTTTTTTCATTTTTGTCATTTTTGTCATTTTGTCATTTTTGTCATTTTTGTCATTTTTGTCATTTTTGTCATTTTTGTCATTTTTGTCATTTTTGTCATTTTTGTCATTTTTGTCATTTTTGCCATTTTTTTCATTTTTGTCATTTTTGTCATTTTGTCATTTTTGTCATTTTTGTCATTTTTGTCATTTTTGTCATTTTTGTCATTTTTGTCATTTTTGTCATTTTTGTCATTTTTGTCATTTTTGTCATTTTTGTCATTTTTGTCATTTTTGTCATTTTTGTCATTTTTGTCATTTTTGTCATTTTTGTCATTTTTGCCATTTTTTTCATTTTTGTCATTTTTGTCATTTTGTCATTTTTGTCATTTTTGTCATTTTTGTCATTTTTGTCATTTTTGTCATTTTTGTCATTTTTGTCATTTTTGTCATTTTTGTCATTTTTGTCATTTTTGTCATTTTTGTCATTTTTGTCATTTTTGTCATTTTTGTCATTTTTGTCATTTTTGTCATTTTTGTCATTTTTGTCATTTTTGTCATTTTTGTCATTTTTGTCATTTTTGTCATTTTTGTCATTTTTGTCATTTTTGTCATTTTTGTCATTTTTGTCATTTTTGTCATTTTTGTCATTTTTGTCATTTTTGTCATTTTTGTCATTTTTGTCATTTTTGTCATTTTTGCCATTTTTTTCATTTTTGTCATTTTTGTCATTTTGTCATTTTTGTCATTTTTGTCATTTTTGTCATTTTTGTCATTTTTGTCATTTTTGTCATTTTTGTCATTTTTGTCATTTTTGTCATTTTTGTCATTTTTGTCATTTTTGTCATTTTTGTCATTTTTGTCATTTTTGTCATTTTTGTCATTTTTGTCATTTTTGTCATTTTTTGTCATTTTTGTCATTTTTGTCATTTTTGTCATTTTTGTCATTTTTGTCATTTTTGTCATTTTTGTCATTTTTGTCATTTTTGTCATTTTTGTCATTTTTGTCATTTTTGTCATTTTTGTCATTTTTGTCATTTTTGTCATTTTTGTCATTTTTGTCATTTTTGTCATTTTTGTCATTTTTGTCATTTTTGTCATTTTTGTCATTTTTGTCATTTTTGTCATTTTTGTCATTTTTGTCATTTTTGTCATTTTTGTCATTTTTGTCATTTTTGTCATTTTTGTCATTTTTGTCATTTTTGTCATTTTTGTCATTTTTGTCATTTTTGTCATTTTTGTCATTTTTGTCATTTTTGTCATTTTTGTCATTTTTGTCATTTTTGTCATTTTTGTCATTTTTGTCATTTTTGTCATTTTTGTCATTTTTGTCATTTTTGTCATTTTTGTCATTTTTGTCATTTTTGTCATTTTTGTCATTTTTGTCATTTTTGTCATTTTTGTCATTTTTGTCATTTTTGTCATTTTTGTCATTTTTGTCATTTTTGTCATTTTTGTCATTTTTGTCATTTTTGTAATTTTTGTAATTTTTGTAATTTTTGTAATTTTTGTAATTTTTGTCAGTAATCTAACCTAACCCTCATAACGCCCCTTTAGTTTCAGCGTTCACCCCTCTCGAGGGAGAAAATGCTGGAAGCGCTTCGTTAGTGCGCCAAAAAGCTGAAACTTTCCTTTCCGGATTCCACCTCAGAAACCCTGCTGCCTCCATCCAGCAGTACTGTGGGGGGCAGCAACCAAAGTGAAGAGGTGTACATTTCACTGCATTCATCAAGACTGCTGTGAAAACTGGTCCAACCACCTGACCCCCTCAGTTTCCCTCCCACCACTTTTTGAGAGCTGAAAAAAAAATTCACCTGTGCAAGAAAACTCTAGCGAAAATGGTTATTGGCGGGACAAAACGCGACGGGGGAGGGTAAAAAACTTTCTCATTTTCGTCCCTCAGCATCGAGAGAGTGGGGGGGGGGGGGCGTTGAAAATTGTATGCTGGCACCCTATTTCAGTTTAGTAGTTTGCGCAGAACGGCGAAAGTTTGGCGCCGAATACAAATGAGTTAATCCGGAAGCTGAGCAGAGTATTTTTTTTTTCCTCTTGGTAGTTTGAGTTTCACCTGGACCGAAAAATTGGCACTCCACACTCGCAGGAGAACAGGTACCACGTGTGAGGGGAGAAGTTTATTTTTTTTTTTTTGCTGGCTCTCATTTGCCTCCTCCCCGTCAGGTTTGTGGAGTGTAACTAAATCAGCAAATTTTAAGTTTTTTTTTTTCTTTTTGAAACTTTTGTTGGAATTAGCTCCGGTGGGGTGCTTTTTTACAACATGAGGTTGGTTTGGAATTCTAAAGGAGGGGAGATTTTTTGCACCTCTATCATATTCAGGAAACTGTTTCAAACACCGGATTTGCTGGCTTCAGATATCTGGTTACTGTAAGCCATTTAGCAGTTTTTACTGGGAAAAGTTTTGCAAGCTGCTAGATTGCTTGCATGAATAAACTGTGTTGAAACAACATTACTAATCGTGCGGTCGTGATCGTTATTCCATGTCAATAGTTAACGTGCATTTTACACATTCCTAGTAAAAAAAGCTGTTCCAATATTCCTTTCAAATCAAAAAGTTCTCAGACCGAAGTCTCAGCAGGCAAATAAAAAAAAAGTCATGATGACCGTACGCAAATAAATTGAATTTACCAAAAATGTTTTTTTTTAAACGCAACTAGTTCAGTATAAACACAAAATTAAAAAAAAATACACAATATTTTTCTTTGCTTAGTGCAGTCCCTATGAGGACACGTAGTCCTGTTTTTTGTGTTATTTTCATCACTTTTGTGTCGCTGTTTGTGTGCATGGGGTGATTGGTATTCTTCTTTTTCTTGTTTATTTTTTTTAGTTCGCGCGTTAGTTGGCCGATGAGTTTTTTTTGTCCTCATTATATAGTTTTCGATAAAAATGATTCAAATTCTTTTTTAGACAAGCAAGTCGTATTGCTGGATTAAGTCCTTTCTATATCATCGATGATCAGAAGGCACGCCGACGAAGAATTTGTGGAGAATCGCGCACTAATTAATACTATATTTAAATCTCTAGATATCTCTAGACAAATCAACCAATAAACAAATTCTTCTGGCTTCTGGTCGCATCACCTAACACAGTGAATCCTGACCTCATACCCATCTTACTAACCCCACAAAACTCATGTGGTACTTTGTCGGAGACGCAGCCGATTTGGCGGTCCTATCACTCAAGTATCGGACTAACATTCCCATCCACTTCCCCGTGTCTTACCATTGGTCGTGGCCGGCGTCGGTATTGATCATCATGCTGACCTTTGAAAATTGCGAAGGGTTGATGATTGGTTCCTACTTTTCATGTGTGGTCCACGGAGCAATGTTTGGGGGTCCTGGTCAATAACTAAGTAGCAGCTACGGGTAGACACCAATGCTATGATATTTGATTGCTACTTTGTCCTAGCAATTTATTATTCAAAACAAGCCATACTTTTTAGGGCTGGTCTTTACAAAATAGGTTTGTGAATATTCGAAAATCTCATTGGATTTTGTTGCTTGATTTGGTTTCTTTGGGTAAGTCGTTGGTTATAATTAAGACCTTTCAGATAAAAAGTAAACAAAAAAAATCTCAATTTTTCGAAATTATTTTTTATTATTTGAAGTGGTCCCAAAGAAGGTATTTTAAATTTTTTATTTTTTTATATGGCTTTGGAGACTAAAAAACATGTTTTGCAGAGTTATGATTTTACCAAAAGATACACCCAGAACTGGGCATCGGCATACGAGAGGATAAAGAGCACGATTCGGTAGTAAAATGGTACTGTGTGGACTGAGAGGATAAATCCCGAAATTACCGAGAGTACTTTACTCATGGGTTCATTTTCCAAAAAAGTTCATCTATAAAAAAAAAAGTACCGGTATCGAGACTCGAACCCAAGACGAAGGTTTATTGAGCCGTGCCTCTGCCGTATGGGCCACCATGGTTCGGTGACTAAGTGGCGGTCATTTGTCCATATAAGCCACTCAATAGGATGAACTGTTCCAATGAACGAATGAACACGCGAGAGGACTATACTCTCGCCAAATAGCACTTTCCTCACGTTTCTTTTCGTGAGGACAATCCCCTCGTTCTTTAACTTTGGGTGTTTATATATATAAGCTTTTTAACAAAATACTAATTAACTTCAGTTAAAACTTTTAAAAAGTCAGAATTTCGCCTGAAATTCGATACAACTAATTTTGTTTAATAAAATTATCGATTTGTTTTGTATTTTTAGCTGAACTCGAAACACGAACAAAAAATGAGTATCGTGCAAGCAGTGGTGATGGGGAGGTGGATTTTTGTGGTGTTCTCTTTGTGCTATGTTCGTGTTCATGTTCAAGTCATGCATGCAGTGGGGGGTCATTGTGGTAATTGATATTATTGCGCGTCAGTATCGTGCAAGCAGTGGTGTTGGGAAGGTGGATTTTTGTGGTGTTCTCTTTGTGCTATGTTCGTGTTCATGTTCGAGTCATGCATGCAGTGGGGGGTCATTGTGGTAATTGATATTATTGCGCGTCAGTATCGTGCAAGCAGTGGTGTTGGGAAGGTGGATTTTTGTGGTGTTATCTTTGTGCTATGTTCGTGTTCATGTTCAAGTCATGCATGCAGTGGGGGGTCATTGTGGTAATTGATATTATTGCGCGTCAGTATCGTGCAAGCAGTGGTGATGGGAAGGTGGATTTTTGTGGTGTTCTCTTTGTGCTATGTTCGTGTTCATGTTCAAGTCATGCATGCAGTGGGGGGTCATTGTGGTAATTGATATTATTGCGCGTCAGTATCGTGCAAGCAGTGGTGTTGGGAAGGTGGATTTTTGTGGTGTTCTCTTTGTGCTATGTTCGTGTTCATGTTCGAGTCATGCATGCAGTGGGGGGTCATTGTGGTAATTGATATTATTGCGCGTCAGTATCGTGCAAGCAGTGGTGTTGGGAAGGTGGATTTTTGTGGTGTTATCTTTGTGCTATGTTCGTGTTCATGTTCAAGTCATGCATGCAGTGGGGGGTCATTGTGGTAATTGATATTATTGCGCGTCAGTATCGTGCAAGCAGTGGTGTTGGGAAGGTGGATTTTTGTGGTGTTATCTTTGTGCTATGTTCGTGTTCATGTTCGAGTCATGCATGCAGTGGGGGGTCATTGTGGTAATTGATATTATTGCGCGTCAGTATCGTGCAAGCAGTGGTGATGGGAAGGTGGATTTTTGTGGTGTTCTCTTTGTGCTATGTTCGTGTTCATGTTCAAGTCATGCATGCAGTGGGGGGTCATTGTGGTAATTGATATTATTGCGCGTCAGTATCGTGCAAGCAGTGGTGTTGGGAAGGTGGATTTTTGTGGTGTTCTCTTTGTGCTATGTTCGTGTTCATGTTCGAGTCATGCATGCAGTGGGGGGTCATTGTGGTAATTGATATTATTGCGCGTCAGTATCGTGCAAGCAGTGGTGTTGGGAAGGTGGATTTTTGTGGTGTTCTCTTTGTGCTATGTTCGTGTTCATGTTCAAGTCATGCATGCAGTGGGGGGTCATTGTGGTAATTGATATTATTGCGCGTCAGTATCGTGCAAGCAGTGGTGTTGGGAAGGTGGATTTTTGTGGTGTTCTCTTTGTGCTATGTTCGTGTTCATGTTCGAGTCATGCATGCAGTGGGGGGTCATTGTGGTAATTGATATTATTGCGCGTCAGTATCGTGCAAGCAGTGGTGTTGGGAAGGTGGATTTTTGTGGTGTTATCTTTGTGCTATGTTCGTGTTCATGTTCAAGTCATGCATGCAGTGGGGGGTCATTGTGGTAATTGATATTATTGCGCGTCAGTATCGTGCAAGCAGTGGTGTTGGGAAGGTGGATTTTTGTGGTGTTATCTTTGTGCTATGTTCGTGTTCATGTTCGAGTCATGCATGCAGTGGGGGGTCATTGTGGTAATTGATATTATTGCGCGTCAGTATCGTGCAAGCAGTGGTGTTGGGAAGGTGGATTTTTGTGGTGTTATCTTTGTGCTATGTTCGTGTTCATGTTCAAGTCATGCATGCAGTGGGGGGTCATTGTGGTAATTGATATTATTGCGCGTCAGTATCGTGCAAGCAGTGGTGTTGGGAAGGTGGATTTTTGTGGTGTTATCTTTGTGCTATGTTCGTGTTCATGTTCAAGTCATGCATGCAGTGGGGGGTCATTGTGGTAATTGATATTATTGCGCGTCAGTATCGTGCAAGCAGTGGTGATGGGAAGGTGGATTTTTGTGGTGTTCTCTTTGTGCTATGTTCGTGTTCATGTTCAAGTCATGCATGCAGTGGGGGGTCATTGTGGTAATTGATATTATTGCGCGTCAGTATCGTGCAAGCAGTGGTGTTGGGAAGGTGGATTTTTGTGGTGTTCTCTTTGTGCTATGTTCGTGTTCATGTTCGAGTCATGCATGCAGTGGGGGGTCATTGTGGTAATTGATATTATTGCGCGTCAGTATCGTGCAAGCAGTGGTGTTGGGAAGGTGGATTTTTGTGGTGTTCTCTTTGTGCTATGTTCGTGTTCATGTTCAAGTCATGCATGCAGTGGGGGGTCATTGTGGTAATTGATATTATTGCGCGTCAGTATCGTGCAAGCAGTGGTGTTGGGAAGGTGGATTTTTGTGGTGTTCTCTTTGTGCTATGTTCGTGTTCATGTTCGAGTCATGCATGCAGTGGGGGGTCATTGTGGTAATTGATATTATTGCGCGTCAGTATCGTGCAAGCAGTGGTGTTGGGAAGGTGGATTTTTGTGGTGTTATCTTTGTGCTATGTTCGTGTTCATGTTCAAGTCATGCATGCAGTGGGGGGTCATTGTGGTAATTGATATTATTGCGCGTCAGTATCGTGCAAGCAGTGGTGTTGGGAAGGTGGATTTTTGTGGTGTTATCTTTGTGCTATGTTCGTGTTCATGTTCAAGTCATGCATGCAGTGGGGGGTCATTGTGGTAATTGATATTATTGCGCGTCAGTATCGTGCAAGCAGTGGTGATGGGAAGGTGGATTTTTGTGGTGTTCTCTTTGTGCTATGTTCGTGTTCATGTTCAAGTCATGCATGCAGTGGGGGGTCATTGTGGTAATTGATATTATTGCGCGTCAGTATCGTGCAAGCAGTGGTGTTGGGAAGGTGGATTTTTGTGGTGTTCTCTTTGTGCTATGTTCGTGTTCATGTTCGAGTCATGCATGCAGTGGGGGGTCATTGTGGTAATTGATATTATTGCGCGTCAGTATCGTGCAAGCAGTGGTGTTGGGAAGGTGGATTTTTGTGGTGTTATCTTTGTGCTATGTTCGTGTTCATGTTCAAGTCATGCATGCAGTGGGGGGTCATTGTGGTAATTGATATTATTGCGCGTCAGTATCGTGCAAGCAGTGGTGTTGGGAAGGTGGATTTTTGTGGTGTTCTCTTTGTGCTATGTTCGTGTTCATGTTCGAGTCATGCATGCAGTGGGGGGTCATTGTGGTAATTGATATTATTGCGCGTCAGTATCGTGCAAGCAGTGGTGATGGGAAGGTGGATTTTTGTGGTGTTCTCTTTGTGCTATGTTCGTGTTCATGTTCAAGTCATGCATGCAGTGGGGGGTCATTGTGGTAATTGATATTATTGCGCGTCAGTATCGTGCAAGCAGTGGTGTTGGGAAGGTGGATTTTTGTGGTGTTCTCTTTGTGCTATGTTCGTGTTCATGTTCGAGTCATGCATGCAGTGGGGGGTCATTGTGGTAATTGATATTATTGCGCGTCAGTATCGTGCAAGCAGTGGTGTTGGGAAGGTGGATTTTTGTGGTGTTATCTTTGTGCTATGTTCGTGTTCATGTTCAAGTCATGCATGCAGTGGGGGGTCATTGTGGTAATTGATATTATTGCGCGTCAGTATCGTGCAAGCAGTGGTGTTGGGAAGGTGGATTTTTGTGGTGTTCTCTTTGTGCTATGTTCGTGTTCATGTTCAAGTCATGCATGCAGTGGGGGGTCATTGTGGTAATTGATATTATTGCGCGTCAGTATCGTGCAAGCAGTGGTGTTGGGAAGGTGGATTTTTGTGGTGTTCTCTTTGTGCTATGTTCGTGTTCATGTTCGAGTCATGCATGCAGTGGGGGGTCATTGTGGTAATTGATATTATTGCGCGTCAGTATCGTGCAAGCAGTGGTGATGGGAAGGTGGATTTTTGTGGTGTTCTCTTTGTGCTATGTTCGTGTTCATGTTCAAGTCATGCATGCAGTGGGGGGTCATTGTGGTAATTGATATTATTGCGCGTCAGTATCGTGCAAGCAGTGGTGTTGGGAAGGTGGATTTTTGTGGTGTTCTCTTTGTGCTATGTTCGTGTTCATGTTCGAGTCATGCATGCAGTGGGGGGTCATTGTGGTAATTGATATTATTGCGCGTCAGTATCGTGCAAGCAGTGGTGTTGGGAAGGTGGATTTTTGTGGTGTTATCTTTGTGCTATGTTCGTGTTCATGTTCAAGTCATGCATGCAGTGGGGGGTCATTGTGGTAATTGATATTATTGCGCGTCAGTATCGTGCAAGCAGTGGTGTTGGGAAGGTGGATTTTTGTGGTGTTCTCTTTGTGCTATGTTCGTGTTCATGTTCGAGTCATGCATGCAGTGGGGGGTCATTGTGGTAATTGATATTATTGCGCGTCAGTATCGTGCAAGCAGTGGTGTTGGGAAGGTGGATTTTTGTGGTGTTCTCTTTGTGCTATGTTCGTGTTCATGTTCAAGTCATGCATGCAGTGGGGGGTCATTGTGGTAATTGATATTATTGCGCGTCAGTATCGTGCAAGCAGTGGTGATGGGAAGGTGGATTTTTGTGGTGTTCTCTTTGTGCTATGTTCGTGTTCATGTTCAAGTCATGCATGCAGTGGGGGGTCATTGTGGTAATAAATATTATTGCGTGTCAGTATCGTGTACGCAGCAGGGCCAGGAAGATGGTTTTATGGTTGTGTTCGTTTTGTAATGTATGTGTATTAAAATCTAGCATGGCTTTTTGTGGTGATGGTATGGTTTTGGTGGTGGTGGTGGTGGTGTTAAAAAAACAAACGTTCAATTTACTAACATTGAGTCCAAAACCTCCCTACAAACATCTATACCACTAGGTGACGTAGAGATCTCTGCGCATTCTAGATAGATGTTTACTAACATACCTTCCAATCCCCGAGGTTAGCAAGGTACCGGCCAGGAGCCCCTTATCTTACTGGATAGTATTACACGCTCATCTAAAGAGGAAAACATGGTATCTCCCGTGTTGGAATATTGTAACCGGATGAGAGTCTAGTGCTATCATACGTTTAATTACAGTTAAACAGCAAGATAAGCGTTGTGCAGCCATCCGGAATTGTGCGACCTTTATTGCTAATGCTAATGCTAATGCTAATGCTAACTCGAAACACGAACAAAAAATGTTCACATTTTATTTGATATAAGTTCTGTTGGAAATGCCTATAAATTTGAGAATATTTTAGGATTATGTTTCAAAAACACATGATATTTATTATTTACGAAATTATTTTACCTTTTCCTTGTGTAACTGGTTAAAAGAATCCGAAAATACATTCCGATTTCCGTTTCAAAATCATGTTCATTATGAAAATCATGACAATTAAAGAAGATTCAAATAATGCTATTCATCACTATTTTCTTAGTTATAGTTAACTAACATTTTAACCTATAAAAATTTGATGAAAAGTTCTTCTTGAGGTACTTTGAGAACTTCTCTGCCACGGTCAGTATGATTCTATACCATTCCGTACGTATATACTTCGTTTTCTTCATTTTGGAAAAAAAAATCAAACTTATCAAAGTCTTACGGTACTTTAAAAAGCACCCCTGCAAAACATGTTTTCGAAAAACTGGGAATATTTATTTCAAACAACAATAAGAAAAAATTGCGAAAATTTGCTACTCGAAAATCTGTACTTTTGAATGAATTTTCTGATCGATTTCATGTCTTCAGTAAAGTTATAAATATTGATGAGATCGTTGCAAAAAATAGTCAAATGGATTTGTTTTTGAAATTTTTAAAATTAAATATGGTTATTATTTTTAAAAACAAGTGTTTTTTGGAAAAAAATGCGGTTTTACTCAAGCGTTTTTTTAATTGATTATAGTTTCAAATTTGCAATATAAAAGCACTCTTAAAAATTAGTCCACCTTTTTAAAGATATGGCCACTGATAATTTGATTTTAACCAAAAGAAAGATGCAGTTTTAATTGTACGCATGTGTTTTTAGTTCTGAAAATTGACTTACATTTCGAATGGAACAGATATTCGAAATTAATCCTTTAAAATTAAAAGTCTCGGCATTAGTAAATTCGAGGCCTTTTTGGTGAGACTATGAAAACATCTTCAATTCTTTTTTGTTTTATTTTGTCCACTGTATGCAGGCCTTCAATGTTTCTGATTTTTGGACATTTTTTCGTTTTTTAAATTTTAACTGTCGAAAAACTACAAATTTTAAGATAAAATCATAATTTATGTGGCCATATCTTATCGGTTTACTTTATTAAAAATTTGGCAGGTATTTTTTGATTGCCAATTCCATTTTACATTTTAAACTGTTAAGTTAGGCGCTGTAAACAATCATTATTAAAAAAAACATTTAATTTTTAGTTTTGCACTCGTTTTCACCTTTAAAAGTGGTACCTTCAATTTTTAAATATATATTTATGTAAACTTTAGTTAAAGGTAAGTCCAGTGATATGCACCAAGCGCTGGGAAGGACATATTAGTTGAGCTTAAAATAAAATTTGTTAAAAAAAACTGAGATAAAACTAAAAAAACAATATCTCTCTGAAATGAAAGTGACAAAAAACTTTAAAAACTGATCTTTTTGGGTTTCTACATTTTCCTAGCTACTTTGAAATTTTGTTTATTTTCTCCTATCTTAAAATTGAATTTGCTGCAATTACTACAATTTAATTATTCTTAAATCAGGATCATTGTTTCATTGATTGAAGCATCCATTCATCAGTGCCTTTACTTACTCACTTCATAGACTGACAAAAAAATCGATTGTTCAAACACCTTATTGCGTTTTCTGTCACCGATCGAATCATATCATCTTTTGCGGTACTGACTTTTCTCTCCTGCGAGAACTGCACAAATCTTGCCTTAGTCACACATACAATCAGACAAACACACATTCACACTCTCCGATATCGAGTTCTTTTCTTCTTCCATTCATTCTCTTTTATTCGTCCCTCTCCTCAGCCTTTATCGAGGTTCACGCGGGGGGCGCCAATTTAATTCGGTGATTTATGAAGATATGATTTATGGGTGATTTGTATGCAGAATATGTCCCCATAATACTTTTGCTACACGAGAATTTAAACCGATTACCGACTTTTATTGTGTGCACTGCGACTCCGTGCGCGAAAACGGAACACTTTTGCACACAGACATAATCACAGTGGGAACACAGGGAAAGAGAAAACATACCATTGGGAGTGCGTTTTTTCGGGAGAAAAAAAATAGCCGAAAAGAAATGGTGCAAAATGGTAGCAGAAGTCTATAAAAAGTGTCAGAATTTGTGGGGGGACAAGCGCACACACTCACACATAAGAAGGGGAAAGAAGGGATGGGGTGGGGGTCACGACAAAGATAATGGATGGTGTCGATTCGTGTGATTTTCGTGTTTGCACTGCACATGCTGGGCTGAGCGGTCTAGCCTGGAAGAAGAAGAAGGAATTTACGACGGCGAGGACTTGGCAGATTTGGTCTAGCCTGGGTGGTCACGAACACGTTTTTTTAGATAAGAACAACGTGCATTGTAATTATTTTATGTTTTATGTTTTATGTTTTATGTTTTATGTTTTATGTTTTATGTTTTATGTTTTATGTTTTATGTTTTATGTTTTATGTTTTATGTTTTATGTTTTATGTTTTATGTTTTATGTTTTATGTTTTATGTTTTATGTTTTATGTTTTATGTTTTATGTTTTATGTTTTATGTTTTATGTTTTATGTTTTATGTTTTATGTTTTATGTTTTATGTTTTATGTTTTATGTTTTATGTTTTATGTTTTATGTTTTATGTTTTATGTTTTATGTTTTATGTTTTATGTTTTATGTTTTATGTTTTATGTTTTATGTTTTATGTTTTATGTTTTATGTTTTATGTTTTTAGTTTCAGAATTACAAAAAAATCTAAACTTTGTTAAACCGCAACATTTGTGTTCGTACTTATCTACTTTATTTCTTCATCCATAATTTTCCTCACCCCAATCCAAGATGAAAAGAGCAAAGCTCATGAAGGAGGGCTTGGAAGGTGACTATCCTTGTGGCGACATTTTCCCAACAGCTGGCAGCTTGTGTGTTTTCCACCGCCGTTTACCAATTGGAAAGAAAAGCTGCTTCCAGACGCCTTGGAACGCCACCAACAGAGAGCACGAGCGACACATTTATGGATGATCGTTATCGCCGCAAATGATCTATCGTAATGGGTACAATTTGGGGGGTGCAATTTGAACAAACCACAGCAACGGCAGCATCCAGACTGTGTTAGTTTAGGGTTGGAAGGTTTTTATTTGTTCTTATCTACTTTTGAATCAATTATCAGTCAATGCTTAGTTGAATATTTTAGTCACTATTATTTTCATATTGAAAAAACTTCTCTAGAATAAATCCAGGTGTAGCCACCCTCCAAAAAATCAGTTAAATCTTGCTGCCAAACAACACCTTCAGATTTGCAACAAGGGGTCATAATTTAAGGCAATGTACAGAAAAATGGTGATAAAAGTCATGCTGCAGCACTACAGTGTCATTTTTGCAAAGAAACGAGGAAAGCAGGGGGAGCTCACATTTTTGTTTTAAAAGACATGCAGCCTCAATTCCTTCAGCCGGAGGAGCAAGGGAAGGGGAAATGGGGAAAGTTTTCGCCAAGTTTTTGAATTTATGAAAATTTATTCCACCGAGCTTTGCAGAGGGCGCCCCGGCACCACCCGGCTTTGGTTTCTGTCGTTCCATGGAATGCAATGTTGCTCTATTGCGGTCATTTCGAGTGGAATGACTTTTGGGAAATGTTTTATGGTTGGCTTTGGTGGCAATTTTGAAAGAGCGTCAGACACATTTTTTTTAAATAATTCATTTTTTAGTTTTTATGGTTCGAAAATTGCTAACTTTTTAAAACCCTTCAAAGTAGAACCATTAATTTTGTACCTTATTTTAATGATCTACAGTTCCAACGATCAACGAACGCTCCTCGTCTTCTCAAATAAGCGGTATCACTTACTTGAAGCTCTGACAAGTGTTTCTTCCAGAAGCTAGCTCAAAACCATATGAAAACAAACATCTTCGTCACACAGAGATGATAAACATGCACTCCTCTCGACCGGCTCATGGGCTCAAGTGTTGCCACTTTTGGTATCAAAATAGCTCCGTCAATGGTGGGATTTACTGTTTTTTTTTTCACAAGAAGCTCTGAGAAATGGTTGTTATTTCTAGTTGATTTCTGATTATGATTTTATTTTTAATTCATAATTGGCGCTTCTTTATTAATTTACACTTCGTAGAAACATTCGATTTTGTTAATTCATTGAAAATATTTGTTCCTGTTTTGGGTCTTCTAAGCAGTGTACATTTAAATCTAATCTAATCTAATCTAATCTAATCTAATCTAATCTAATCTAATCTAATCTAATCTAATCTAATCTAATCTAATCTAATCTAATCTAATCTAATCTAATCTAATCTAATCCAATCTAATCTAATCTAATCTAATCTAATCTAATCTAATCTAATCTAATCTAATCTAATCTAATCTAATCTAATCTAATCTAATCTAATCTAATCTAATCTAATCTAATCTAATCTAATCTAATCTAATCTAATCTAATCTAATCTAATCTAATCTAATCTAATCTAATCTAATCTAATCTAATCTAATCTAATCTAATCTAATCTAATCTAATCTAATCTAATCTAATCTAATCTAATCTAATCTAATCTAATCTAATCTAATCTAATCTAATCTAATCTAATCTAATCTAATCTAATTTAATTTAATCTAATCTAATCTAATCTAATCTAATCTAATCTAATCTAATCTAATCTAATACAAACGCAGCCAGCCCGATGATCAGATTAGATCACGCCCAAGCACTTTTCTTGTCGATTTTAATAATTGCAGTATGCATCCGAGATCACCCGAAAGTGCATTACGAAAATCAAAGTCACCATCTTTACTGCGTTGTGTTTACCACAAAAAGGTTTATGTGAACGGATCACATTCCACAAAATCAGGGAGGAGGGATGCGTGGACATACCGTACCAAACGCTGAAAAAAGTTTAAAAATTTAAATTACGAGCCACGGTTTCAACATTTTAATGAAACCATTGTTTTAAAATGCATTATTCAAATCGAAAATTAGCTGTCAATTATGCTAAAAGTGCCCCAATTAACTGTCATTGTGTCTATTTCCAATGAAATTCTAACATTTCCAGAACAAAGCAGCCAACATTTTGGGAATCAATTTTGTGCCCTTTGTTGTAGAATGGAACGCTCCAATCAATTGTAGATTTGCGAGGGTAATTTACTGCGAATCAATTTCAAATCAATTTTCTACGAACTGGGAGCACTTTGGTCCCTTCCATTCGCCCAACTTTCTCGGGAAAATGCTCCAAAATTGTCCCTCAGCTCATGTTTCCCCACATCCACTGCAGCATGTAATATACTCATCCCTCTCCCTCGCACACTTGAAGCAGCTGGATGGAGTTGGGTGGCATCGAGAAGTACGGTCCAATTTCCGGTTCTCCCCGGAGACGAAAACCCGGAAAACCACCACCCCCTCAAGCTCGAAAGATCTTTCGGGGTTTGCTGTGGAAAGTCGCGTGAATTTGCTCCATTAAATATCATCTTTCTTCTCCATGAGTAATTTCACACTGAAAGTTTTCGGGAACTAGCTCAAAACACACACCCACACACACACACACCCACTCGCCATGTGGTGAAAGGACCAAGTGCCGAAAGTGCTTTAGCAGTCGTCACACACACACACACAAAATGTACGCCAAGGGTCGATCCTCGTCGTACTAGGGGGAGGTTGGGTACTTCATAACTTTCGTCAAGTTTGCTGAGGAGTATAGTCGTTGTAGTAGTGGCAGCTGTGGGCTGTGTGGGTGGGCAAACACGCGAAAACTCGCTTCGCCGGTTCACTACCCAAAAGTGCTCTGCGAGAGGACACCCGATGACGGTGACGATGGTTTAACTGGAGATTTTGAAGTAATCTAGCCTTAAAGGCGGGGCCGGTCCAGCGGAAGTGACGAATAGAGTATAATGTGGGGAAGTTTAATGAAATATTAACATTTCATTGAACATAAGAACTTTTACAACTTTTTAAAAGTAGCTTTGGAATCATTTTTCAAAAATAAAATTTTATCAGATAAGGAGATAAATAAAGATTTGGTTAAATGTATAATTCAATAACTAAACAATAAAAACCAATAGTTACAACATTGCCCAACTCCGATGCCAATAAACATATTATGAAAGTTTCCTAATCGATCATATTGTATGCAGTCTCTTATGGGTGAAACGTTCCAGATTCTTTGTAACATCGTTTGCATTTTCAGTTTTCGAGGAAAATTGATCATTAGTGAAAATTTAATTGAAATTTCACGTCTAGTATTTGGTCAAATGTCACCTCTAAAGTTATATGTCAATAATTCTTTGATCCGTCTTTGGACTTGCAATATTATTTTACAATTTTGAAGAATAAAACCAAATCAGGATCAGGTGAAAAAATTTGAGAAAAAAAGAGATATTCTATGATGACCAAGGCCAATGAACTGTGGTCCAGATCGTAAAATTAAACTCAATGGAAAATGGACTTTTCGAAAAATGGTGCCAACAACTTTGCCGAAAACATCAACATTTCATCCCGCAATCTACGCCTTCTACGACCGAATTTCTGTATTTGAGCGAACCTTCATAAATCGATTTTTTGAACATAACAATTCAGGGTTAAGTTTAAGAGTAACTTGATATTCTGGACACTTGAGGAGCTGTAAAAAATAGACATTTTGGTTTTAAAAAGTTAATGTGGACTCAAGGGTCAATAGTTTTTAAGGTTACTAAGGCAATTCTAAAACTTAAAATATCGAAAAATTGCAGGCAGTGTTGCGATTTTAAGCGCTTATTCGCTCATAAGAGAGCATTTTTCGTTCATTCGTGAGCAGGAGTTTGCTTCTGCATATGTTTGCTCATATATTTTATGAGCGGTATTTTTGATCACCTGAAACGAGTATACGATTTTTTTTTCAGCGGAGCTTGAGGTTGATTTTAGTAAATGAAGGCTGGAATAGGCATATTTTAATGATATTGGATGAAGATAATTTATATAAATTATGTTTAGAAGCATGTTTTGTAGTCAGAGTTAAGATGTCAAGTAAGGATTTTCTTCATTATCTGAATGAATAACCCGATCTATAAAAATAAATTTTACAAAAGAGTTAAAGTGAACTATTTGATTGAGTCCTAATATTAAGCTTAAATTTGTGATATTATTGTGCACAACGATATAGATTATTTTTCTGAGTACCATGAAACTTTGTACGATAGTAAAGGATTCAACATGGATATTTAAATCAATTAAAAAAGCAGCTCGTTCCAAGGGGACTATTGTTGATCCATCGAAAAAATGTTGTCTTTTATTTTTTATTTGTATTTAAATGAAAACAAGTGATCAGAAATGGTTTTTTATCGATTTTTTTTGCCATCGTACATGAAAATTTGGCCCTTTATACGGCAGTAATTTGAGCTTCTGAGCTTAGGCAAATCAAATCAAAATTTTAAAATTCTTCATGAAGTAAAAGCACCCCATCATCAATAATTTTCAAAAACCTTACAAAAATCCTACTATTTAAATTAATTACCCCTTCTTTTACAGATCGAGATTGGTATGATAAAAACAGTTAATTGAATATACGTATGCGAAATTTCCTTAAAATAATTTCGTAATCTGATAAGACTAGAGGGTTACGATTCTCGAGATTTTCAATTTCCCGGGAATCGAGAGTTGAATTTAGCAATTTCCCGGGAATTCCCGGGACCCGGGAGTTTTTTTAACTATGCCAATAGTGCCAATAATGTATAAAGAAAAGTAATAAATGTGTTTCTTTTCAATGAATTCAATAGCAATTAATTCATACTTATTCAACTAAACGTTATTTAGTAGCCTCATCATTTTCGCAAACCATGAAACATTTTTTTTTCCTGAATCTGCAAATACAAGATCGTTTCTTGAGCTTTTAAGGACTCAAAACTGTAGTTTAAAATGTCTACGAATCTTTATTCGCACTGAGTGATTTTTCAATAGAAGCAAAAAATTGTTATTAGATTATTGTGATGTTAAAAAGTTAATGTATAATTTCCTAGTATCGGGATTACTAAAAAAAAATCAAAACAACAATTTAAATTCGTTTTCTTTCCTTTTTTTTCAATTGTACATATTCATTCAAGAAATAGTAAACAGGAAACCCCGAATGTTTACATTTGGCAGACCTTTAACTTCACCAAGATTTTCCAAAATATAGGTTTAAAATGAGGTTAATGCGAAACACAAAATGAAATGACTTATTGAAATAAAAAAAAATACCTTGATAAAGCGTCATTGACTTAATGAGAATAAAAAAAACAAGATTATGACGATTGCAATGCTCGAAAGAAGACATGGAAATTACACTTATATTTTAAAGGCTTTTCCCTCTCAGCAATAATAAAAAGAAATAATATTTGAAAAACTTTAGACTTCATTTCTGGGATGCAACAGCTAAGTATGCTTTAAAGTAAATTTTAGGGTCCACATTTTTTTTGGGTTCTCTCAATTATAGTTGAATTTTTGATAAGTTTAAATCTACATTTCTAAATAAGAATATTAGATCAGCATTGGTTTATTTGAACTTAAAGATCTAACATTAAACATCCAATGTTCTAAACTATTTCGATTTTTTTAAATGTTTTACAGATAAGTTTATACAATTTTGCTTATTTATATATATTTATATTTATAGATATTTATGAATTTGAAATTTCCCGGGAGTCTCGACCAAATTTCCCGGGAATCGAGAGGTCCAAAAATGGTCGATTTCCCGGGATTTTTTTCCCGGGAATTCCCGCTCGTCACCCTCTAGATAAGACCAACAATTTATATAAAAAACACATTTTTTTAGCCCCTTCAAAACTTTCTAAACTGTTTTTCTACAAAAAAAACGGATTTTATATCAAAATACATATATATTTTTTTAATCGAACCAATTATTTTTGAATCATCAAAAGATAAAAAATAAGTGTTAATTTCAACAAAATAATCAGGGGTGAATTAAAAAAAATGATTTTGCTTCGAAAACTGTTTACAGTCCAGACTCGATTATCCGAAGGTTTTTATGAGGATTCGGATAATCGAATCACTAAAAAATAAAATTTTTATTTTTATTTTAAAACATCAAATTTGAGTTCTGCGACTCAATTTTAGACAAATTTGAATAGTTGATTGCCGATTTAATTACAAAGTGCTTTTTTCTAATGTTTCATCACCGCCTTTTTTCCCGCCATCTTGGATGTAAAAATTCTGAATCACTTTAGCGTAGCTTAGGCGTCATCCATAAAGTACGTCACGCTCTAGAGTGGGGGTGGGTCTGTGAGACTGTGACGTCTTGCTAGAATATTTCTTGAGTACTGAAAATTCAGTCTTAAAATATATTTTAAAAAAGTTCAATGTTTGGTAAACTTTACTCATAAATAAAACTCGATACAAGGTTTTTAGAAACATATTTTTTGATGATTCACTTAATATGCTTAAATCATATTTGGGTAATTCTCCGCCAACTCACACAGCAGTTGCCCCGACCCCTCTTCGATTTGCGTAAAACTTTGTCCTAAGGGGGAACTTTTGTCCCTGATCACGAATCCGAGGTCCGTTTTTTGATATCTCGTGACGGAGGGGCAGTACGACCCCTTCCATTTTTGAACATGTGAAAAAGAGGTGTTTTTCAATAATTTGCAGCCTGAAACGGTGATGAGATAGAAATTTGGTGTAAAAGGGACTTTTATGTAAAATTAGACGCCCGATTTAATGGCGTACTCAGAATTCCGAAAAAACGTATTTTTCATCGAAAAAAACACTAAAACTTTTTAAAAATTCTCCCATTTTCCATTACTCGACTGTAAACAATTTTGGAACATGTCATTTTATGGGAAATTTAATGTGCTTTTCGAATCTACATTGACCCAGAAGGGTCATTTTTTCATGTAGAACAAAATTTTTCATTTTAAAATTTCGTGTTATTTCTTTCTTTGCAGGGTTATTTTTTAGAGTGTAACAATGTTCTACAAAGTTGTAGAGCAGACAATTACAAAAATTTTAGCATTAGCAATAAAGGTCGCACAATTCCGGATGGCTGCACAACGCTTATCTTGCTGTTTAACTGTAATTAAACGTATGACAGCACTAGACTCTCATCCGGTTACAATATTCCAACACGGGAGATACCATGTTTTCCTCTTTAGATGAGCGTGTAATACTATCCAGTAAGATAAGGGGCTCCTGGCCGGTACCTTGCTTACCTCGGGGATTGGAAGGTATGTTAGTAAACATCTATCTAGAATGCGCAGAGATCTCTACGTCACCTAGTGGTATAGATGTTTGTAGGGAGGTTTTGGACTCAATGTTAGTAAATTGAACGTTTGTTTTTTTTTTTAACACCGCCACCACCACCACCACCAAAACCATACCATCACCACAAAAAGTCATGCTAGATTTAAATACAAATACATTACAAAACGAACACAACAATAAAACCATCTTCCTGGCCCTGCTGCCCACACGATACTGACGCGCAATAATATCAATTACCACAATGACCCCCCACTGCATGCATGACTCTAACATGAACACGAACATAGCACAAAGAGAACACCACAAAAATCTATCTTCCCATCACCACTGCTTGCACAATACTGACGCGCAATAATATCAATTACCACAATGACCCCCCACTGCATGCATGACTCTAACATGAACACGAACATAGCACAAAGAGAACACCACAAAAATCTATCTTCCCATCACCACTGCTTGCACAATACTGACGCGCAATAATATCAATTACCACAATGACCCCCCACTGCATGCATGACTCGAACATGAACACGAACATAGCACAAAGAGAACACCACAAAAATCCACCTTCCCATCACCACTGCTTGCACGATACTGACGCGCAATAATATCAATTACCACAATGACCCCCCACTGCATGCATGACTCGAACATGAACACGAACATAGCACAAAGAGAACACCACAAAAATCTATCTTCCCATCACCACTGCTTGCACAATACTGACGCGCAATAATATCAATTACCACAATGACCCCCCACTGCATGCATGACTCGAACATGAACACGAACATAGCACAAAGAGAACACCACAAAAATCCACCTTCCCATCACCACTGCTTGCACGATACTGACGCGCAATAATATCAATTACCACAATGACCCCCCACTGCATGCATGACTCTAACATGAACACGAACATAGCACAAAGAGAACACCACAAAAATCTATCTTCCCATCACCACTGCTTGCACAATACTGACGCGCAATAATATCAATTACCACAATGACCCCCCACTGCATGCATGACTCGAACATGAACACGAACATAGCACAAAGAGAACACCACAAAAATCTATCTTCCCATCACCACTGCTTGCACAATACTCTAGAGCAGACAATTACAAAAAATTAGATTTACAGACATAAGGGGTTTGCTTATAAACATCACGAGTTATCGTGATTTTACGAAAAAAAGTTTTAAAAAAGTTGGTCGTCATCGATCATGGCCGTTCATGGCCACCCGCGACAGACACGGACAACGATACAAAGAGAAACGCAAAAAGTAACTTTTTCAAAACTTTTTTTTCGTAAAATCGCGATAACTCGTGATGTTTATAAGCAAACCCCTTATGTCTATACATCAAAATTTTTGTAATTGTCTGCTCTACAACTTTGTAGAACATTGTTACACTCTAAAAAATAATCCTGCAAAGTTAGAAAAAACACGAAATTTTAAAATAAAAAATTTTGTTCTAAATGAAAAAATGACTCTTCCGGGTCAATGTAGATTCGAAAAGCACATTAAATTTCCCATAAAATGACATGTTCCAAAAATTTTTACAGTCGAGTAACGGAAAATGGGAGAATTTTTAAAACTTTTTTAGTGTTTTTTTCGATGAAAAATACGTTTTTTTCGGAATTCTGAGTACGCCATTAAATCGGGCGTCTAATTTTACATAAAAGTCCCTTTGACACCAAATTTCTATCTCATCACCGTTTCAGGCTGCAAATTATTGAAAAACACCTCTTTTTTCGCATGTTCAAAAATGGAAGGGGTCGTACCGCCCCTCCGTCATGAGATAAAAAAACGGAACTCGGATTCGTGAACAGGGACAAAATTTACCTCTTAGGACAAAGTTTCACGCAAATCGAAGAGGGGTCGGGGCAATTTTTCCCGATTTCGTGTGAGTTGGTAGAGAATTACCCATTTTGATTTTTTTTAAACTATAGAAACGCAACCTGCAAAAATAGAAAACTTACTCATTTGAACTTCGAATAAAAAAAAATAATCCTACATTTATAAATCATGCAACAATTGCTAAAGTAAATTTTCAAAACAATTTTTGAGTCATGGGTTTTCTATCCAGAAAGGACCTCTTGAAAATTTAATCTAAATTGTACAAAAAATCATGAGGGATGGGGGAATGTCAAACGAACGGGGTCACTTTTCAGTTTGACACCCCTTTTACACGGAGTTCACACACACACACTACCAAACGTTTGTTTTGATAGTGTGCGTGAGCGCCGTGTAAAAAGTGACAGTTTGTCTCTTTTTAGTTTGACTTTGACCAACCAACGGGGTACAAGCTAAAAAAGTGTCAAACGTAAAAGTGACCAACCAGGAAGTAAGCCGTGCGCGTGTCGTGACGTTTTCAATTTTTGCTCCGCGATTTTTTCGTTTCTTGATTTGATTGTTATAGTTTTCTAAGTGAATTTTATTTTTAATATTTTGATTGCCCGGGAGGTTCAGAGTCGGATTACGAATGCTGAGCGACGAATTTTCAAATTGGAGATCAAAGAGAAATATGATTCATAAACTGGAAATAAGGTGGCAGTTTTTTTGGCAAACAAATCTGAAGACACCTTCAAGGGTGAGCTTGCCCTAATTTCGGTGCTGTCGGGATCGATTCATGCTGAATGGTGATCGAGATGATCGAGTCAAAAAAATGGATTTGTCTCTATGTTTCGTCCTGGATCGTGTTCCTATCCCGGTGAGCTCTTTCCTTTTTGGATCTACGTTTAATTTTCATGTATTACATAACAGAAAAAAAAATATGGGAGTGCCGTGGCTGACTGGTAACGGTGTTCGCTTTGTAAGCGAATGGTCCTGGGTTCGATGCCCATCTCATCATCCAACGAGAAAGTTTAAGACTTAAAATACTTGAAATACGTAATATGAACTAAAAATCTAAGTCGCTCGAGGCGGGGTTCGATCCCCCGTTCTATGGATTGGTAAGCAAAAATGCTAACCACTGTGCCATCACGGCTTGGTGAGCTTTGACTGGAATTAGGAATACTATTACTACCAACTAAATACGTGCTGGGTCTTTGTCCATTTGGCAAGGACCCGGAAGTTCTGAATAACGTTTAAATCCGATTGATGCAAACGGTCTTTAGGGCGGGGCTTGTCGGTTCAAGCTGAGGTACCTCGCGCACGTCTAGCCTGCGTAGAAATGGGTCACCGAAGCTCGGCAGAGCTAACACTATCCAAATGCCTATGCGAGTTATTTGCATGTATAGAATGTAAATCTAAAATACATGGAAACAACTCAATTTGTAAGAAGCGGCCGCGTGGCTCCGTTTGGTTGGTTGCACACACACACACACACACACACACAAACGAAAAAGTGACCAACCACCAGGAGGTTACCCATTTTGTTATGATTAAATCTTATCACCTACAACTTTGCCGAAGACACCAAATCGAACAGAAAATCCCCTTTCAAGATACAAATTTTCGAATACTCACATGCCTATTTTGCAAAATTGAATAAAACTTTTAATGGAAAAACTAAAGATGCAAAAATACTTCTTTTGACATGGATAAAGTTTCATTAAATTGGAAAAAAATACAAAAAAAATTTAAATTTGAGAAAATTTAGAGTCAATCATTCGTTTTTGATAAGGATGTGACAGTTTCATGTAACTTTGCGTACATTTCGAATTTCAAGTTGAGCCTTACAATAAAACGAGTTCAACACAAAATTACTGCATTTCCCAGTGGACTGAGCCTGAGTCTTCCCCACCCCAAAAAACCCAAGTCCGCATCGCTGAAGTTCTTCACGCCGTGGCAGTCTCCGCCATCAGGAGCCCCGGAGAAGTGTCGGATGATATTGGCCTCGACAACGGCCACCACCACCAGCAACATACGAACGTGTCAAGCGTGAAAGATTTATCGTCGTTTGCCGAAAGTTTAGTTCCTCCAGCTAACTTGGCACTATTTTCGTCGCCCTTTCGCCACACTGACAAAGTGTTGATGTTGTTGCGCAGCCTATATGGTCTGGATCGGTGGCGATTTTGGGGGGGGAGAAAGTTTAAGTGTTGCAACATTTAACAAAATAGTCAACTTTTCACATTTGTTGAAATTTGAATTGTTGCACGAGGACCAATTATTGCGGACCTGTTACAGTTTGCAGTCACATTCTCGTCCAGAAAGGATCAACTTTATGCTTTATGCTCAACCACAATACCCTTTCACCGCCCCCCGTTCCCCACCCACCTGACAGAGCTTTCGAAACAAATTCGTTTCGCATTTGTACGTGAGTGTGTGTGTGCCAGGGTTGTGGTTGTCGAACCAAAGAGCAGAGAGGCATGATGCACGTTTTATGTGGTGACATTCGGTGGCAGGACCGAAACTATTGTAAATTCATATTTCATCTTGCGGGGGCCCGCTCCAAAATTGCTTCTTCATTGGGTTCATTTTCGATCCGGCAGGACCGGGGCCAGCGCCAGGATGTCAGGAATCGGTTCCGGCGTGGAAGATGTGGGAATTCGGAGGGTGGTGCATTGGCATACGCAAGGGCAGGGTAATCGAACAGTGAGGAAATCATTTGTTGGAAATATTTCGAATATAAAATAATTTAAAAAATATTTTCAGCTATATTATTAACATTAAATTACATTATTCTACCACTACATGAAAATTGCTGCTATCCCAAAACTTGCATCCTTCCTCAAAAATTCCCTCAATCCGGAAGGCTGATGTATGGTTTATGGGGTCCTCCCCCCTTCCAACTTCCACCACCCACCGAAAAAAAAAATCCTCATCATCACCCATGCATGCATGCAAAAACCGGCGACGGCCACGGCGCAGTCACACTTAAATGTTTTATAAGACCAAAAAGCGGTTGACCTAATGGCATTGGGCCGGAAGTGGCGGCGGCGATGGTGGCTGCTGGATCAAGCTGTCGTCGTCGCCGTTGTCCTAGTCTGGGCTCCATGTATGTGTGTGTGTGAGTGTCAGAGTGTGTAACGGCCCCCATCGGGCTCTAAACTCCGGCCATGCCCAACAAGGGAGCAACTTTTCGCTTTTGTGATCGCCACCCTCACCACCCCTTGCTTTGTTTTTCCACGCGCTGCCTACCCGCACTATCGGACGCGTTTTGGGGGAGGAACAGGGTGGCAACTCAATTAAGATAATGAAAATAACAAAATATTGTTTGAAAAAGTTAATTGCAAAAAGTGCATTATATTTTTCCCAAAAAAAAAAAAGCTTTAAAATAGCACTCCACAATTAGTGATTCTTTTAACCAATGATTTTCGACGCAGACGTCAATGGTTGTACATGAAATTATCGCAAAATTTGGGACACATTTACACAAGATTAAAATCTTCTTTTTTGTCTCCGAAATATTGTCAAATTTTGAATGATATTTTTTAATAAATGAACAAGGATTTTATGAAAAATTCATGCTTCAGAATCCTGTTAGGATTTATTCTAATATTACGTTTAAAGATTTTCAGGATTTCAGACATTTCAGACCACCCCCCCCCCTCCCTTCTATCATGCATACTTGGTCAAGCATTTGATACTTGGTCTGTCACAAACCTAAGACCCCCCGTCCCACAATTCATGGAGGTAATTTTTGAACGAACCAGAATGTTGCAAATATTTTTCAAAAGTTTTGTCACAGCTCAGCTGAAAAGATCAGGAGGCATAGTTAGTTTTGATTTTTAAATTTTGAAAAAAATTAGCAGTTTATAATTTTTAAAATTAAGATTTCATGAATTTAAGAATTTTGAATGTTAAGAATTTTAGAGGTTGGAATTTAAGATGTTCTAGTATTTATGAAAGTTTAATTTTCATTTAAAAATCTCTGAAACTAATTTTTTTTTGATTTTGAGAAATTTAGCAATTATGATTTTGAGCATTAATGAGTTTTTATAGTTTAAAATTTAAGAAGCTAAGATTTTGAGAATTTCAGGAGTTTTTGGAAGTTTAATTTTAGATTTTTGAGTTTGAGAAATTCATCAATATTTTTTTTTGAATTTAAAGCATTTAGACTGCAAAATTTTTAAAAAATATGAATTCTGAAATTTTTGGCATTATGTAAATTTATAATTCAAGAAGAGAAGAATTTTATTATTATTTTTATTATGAATTTTAAATTTGATTTAAAGAATTTTAGAATTAAAAATTTGTATTGAAGAATTTTTGAATTTTTCTAGTAAGAAATTTTAGAATATTTAATCTCAAATGTCAAGATTTTTGATTTTTAAAGTTTTGAAGCTTTCATTTTATATTTGAATTCTAATTTCTTTTTAAAGAATTCTCTAAATAAAAAAAAATCGGAATTTATGAAAGTTTTTTTTTATTTTGTGAATTTCGAAAAAAAGCAGTTTCCAATTTTTGGAATTAAAATTATCAAAATTTTAATTTTTGATTTTTAAGAATTTTTGAAAATTTAATTTTGAATTCAAAATCTTGCTTTTTTTGTATTTCTGAAGCCTGAATTTGATTTATTATTTTTTGGAAATAATGTGGAATTTTAATTTTAAATAACAGTATTCCCGAGTTTAAATTTTTGAAATTCAAGAATTTTTGAAAATTGATTTTTTTTATCTTTATCTTTAATATTATATTTGATTTTTTTCAAAACTAAACAGCTCAAAACATGTAAAATTCTTAGAATGGTAGGAATTTGGAATTTTAGAAATTTAGCAGTTTGGAATTTTGGAATAAAAATTATTAAAATTTAATGAAATTCAATTTTTGATTTCAAATCTAGCGTTTTTTTAAATTTTGAAGCTTTTATTTAATATTTGAATTTAAAAAAATAGCAGCGCAATTTATTCTTGAACTCTTGAATTTTCGAGTTTCAAAAATAGCATATTTTTAAATAAGAGGTTAAAAATGTACGGATTTTTTGAAAGTTTTATTATGATTTTTGAAATTTTGAATTTTTAGAAATTTGAGAATTCAGGAATTTTAAAAGTTAAGAATTTAATTATTTTGGAAATTTGTGGAAGTTTGAATTTTAGAAATTGAGCAAAATAAAATTTTTGGAATGAAAATTTTAAATTTCAGAATTTCTGATTTTTTTTATTATTGATTTTTAAGCATTTTTTGGAAATGATCTTTAAATTTAAAATCTTACGCCTTTTTAAAATTTTTAAGCTTTGATTTAAAGAACTTTTTGAATTGTTATTTTGAAATTAGGAATTTCCGAATTTTTAATTTAAGAAATTTTTGAATAAAGAATTTGATATTTGAAAGGCTAGAATTGAAAGAATTCAATTTGTTACATTTTTTGAAATTTAATAATTTTTAAAAATGCAATTTTAATTTAATGTCTTGCAATTTTTAGGATTTTTTAAAGAATAAATTTGATTTTTGAATTTTGATAGTTATTTGGAATTTAAAATCGAAATTTATAGAATTTTTGGAATTTGAATTTATAATTCCTTAGCTTTAGGTTTAATTATATATAAATAACTAAGCAGCTTAGAACTTGCAAAACGCTTAGAATTGTAGAAATTTGGAATTTTATAAATTCGGTTTAGAATTAAAATGATTAGAAATTTTGGAAGTTCAAATAAGAATTTAAAATCTAGCGATTTTTTTTTATTTTTGATGCCTTCATTTGATATTTAAATTAAAAATAGCAGCTGAATTCGTTTTTGAATTCATAAATTTTCAAGTTTCAAAAATTATTTTTTTTAAATTAAAGGTTAAGAATTTAGGGAATTTTTAAAAGTTTAGCTATGATTTTTTAAATTTTGAAATTTTTGCAATTTCAGAATTCAGGAATTTTAAAAGTTAAGAATTTCGGAAATTTTTAGAAGTTTGAATTTTAGAAATTTAGCAAAATAAAATTTTTGGAATGAAAATTTTATATTTCAGAATTTAAATTTTTTTATTTTTGAAATTTAATAATTTTTTTAAATTGATTTTAAAATTTATAATCTTACGATTTTTTTTAAATTTTTAGCTTAAAGTCTTTTTTTTGAAAAATTGGCAACATTGATTTGTTGCAATAAGTTTAGTTAGTTTTTTAAATTTTCGATTTTTGTGAAAATTCTATTTCGATCTTTCTATTATTTTAGTTGTTGAAGCTTAAATTGATTTTTAAATTTAAGGAAAATAAGCTATTGCGAATTTTAAGAATGAAGGATTTTTTTGAATTTTATGAGTTAAGAAACTTATATATTAAGAAGTTAAAATTGTCGGATTTTTGTAAATTTTATTTTTATTTTTGAATTCAAAAATCAAGTAGATTAAAAAAAGAAATTTTAAATTTCTGAATCTTGAATTTTTGAAATTTAAGAATTTTTGTAGCTTGGATTTGATTTTTGAACATTTAGCAGCTAAGATTTTTTGGAATTAAATTTAAGTTTTCAGAATTTAAATTTTTGCAATTTCAATTTTGAATATGAAATCTCTCGATTTTTTTAATTTTTGATTTTGAATATTTGAAAAATTAGTATTTTTGAATTTCTAGAATTTTAGAATTTTTTGCAGATAAGAAGTTTTTGGAATTAAAATTTAGAATTTAAGAATCTCAGAATTTATAATTTTTGTTATTTTATAATTTTTTTGAATTAAAATTTGAGTTTCAAGTTTTGAATTTTTATGAATTTATGAAAATTTTGCAGTTAATGATACAAAAAATTTACAAGTTTAGAAATAAAAAAAAAATTAGAATAATTGGAATTTTTGTATGTTTAGGTTTTATTTTTGAATTTTAGAAAAGCCGATTAAAAATTTTTACAACAAAAATGAATTTTGGAAGTTTTAATTTGCGATATTCAAGAATTCTGAAGGATTTGAAAATTTCAAGATTTTTGATTTCTTTTTGGTATTTTTAAACCTAAAATTTGAATTAAGTATTTAAGAAAATTTTGCTGTTGATAATTTTTGGAATTGATGAATATTTGGAATTTTACAATTTTAAAACTTAAGAAGTTTAGAAATTACGTTTGTCTTGAAAAAATGATTAAATGATAAAAAAAAACTCTATAAATCGTAATTAAAGTTTCTGAAACTTGCTTGAAACCTTTTATTCATTTTACCCCTTAGATTATAAATAAAACTGCTATTTTTTGCTGATCTTGACAAAAATTAAAAATATCAAAAATAAAATGGGCTCTGGCTTTAACCGGTCATTTATTGTCCGAAATGAGCTGATGTCAGCCAGCCAATTGCACTCTTTCCTCGTTTGGCTATAGATCAATTATCTGTGTCAGATTAATTCATAAATGATAGAATAATAAATTCAAAAGATTTTTTTCTTATTTAAGATCGCAACACCCTACTCCACTGCACCAGACCATCATCATCCGGGCGGCAACAGCCTAGCATGGCGCCTCTTCTCTCGCCCGACGATGCTGGTCAATGGGTACAAAGTCAGTCTTGTCCTACCCCTTTTCAGGTTGCGGTGACCACTACTCTTCTCTGCCTTCTGTGTGTGGCCAGAGTGGTAGTCAGTGTTCAAATATATCGATCCTCAACCCGTTTTTTAGGGTTCAGAGTGGTCTTTTTTCACAGCTTTTCAGGAATCGTTTTGCTCCAACAAAAGAACGCTTTTGGGTGCAGTGTTGAGGAAAAAAATCTTGAAAATTATTAAAGTTGTGAGAAGTAGGTGATACTTTTAATCTCTGCCTTGTAAAAAGATGGAAAAATGTAGAAGGGCAAACCCAACGGAGGAAAGAAGGGGAAACTTTTATTTGACACAAATGCATATTTGATATTTATTTATTCTGAAAACTCTGTTTTTCCCGATCATTAATCATAGTTGCACTTGGTGATGGTGTTCCGATTGCACTGCGGGTTTTCCCCTCTATCGGAGAAGGTCCTCAAAAGGCTTCCGTACGAACCTGACTGTAGGGTGGGTGGGTGTGGAAAAAAAGCTAGAAGAAAGGACGACTCTACAACATTCTCGTCCCGTTTCCGGCACTGATGATCGCTCTTTTTTTTTGCTTCTCGCCAGGATAGTTTCATTGGAGGGAAAATTGGTTCCTGGGGAGGGGTGGGGTCGGAGTGGGTGACGATAGATTTCTATTTCCGGATGGGATTGAAACATGACACGGCCCCGGTTGAAGTGATGAGCAATTGTGGCACTTTTTATGGGGAAGAATCTCATGAAACAATTGCCCCGTCATCAATGTATGGAAACTTTTTTTCTGTCCATTTTAACCAATTGCATCCTGACGGACATTGAGTGTAGTTGATGGTGAATACAAGGTTTGATTCATTGGAAATGGCGACGTCGACATTGAGCGATGATGAAACCCATTGTATGAGTTGTAAAAGTAATTGATTTTTGTATTTTTTAGAACACTGTTGCAAACTATAGAAATATGAACATATTCATTTAAAAAAAGTTTTTACTCAATATTGTTTCATTTAACTTTGGGCAATATCCGGCGTAAACTGCATTTTGTATTGTCACATTATACAAACAGCAGCGGAAAATCATTCATTTTACGAGTTCCAAAACAAAACAACCCAAAATTGGCCAGAAAGTAATTACGGCTCCTCTCCTAGGTTCTCGGTTCAACTTTGACGAAACTCATTTGCACCCGTTGCAACCACCACCCAGAATTGCACATTTTTCAACGAAACCTTCCAGCTCTGTTCAGGAAACCTGGTCCTGCGTTGCTCCGGCAGCAGTGACGAGAATCACGTTCAGCTATTTAAATAACAAATTTCCGGTTGGATCCGCATCGTTAGCAAACGGCTTCGCAGCTACTTCTGGAAAACAGTGCCGTTTGCTCCTCCGGTTGATGGTGGTGTCACTTTGAAATATTGTCTTTCTCGAGTAACTCATTCCGAGCCCGGGGCGGCCGCCTGCCACTCCGTAGAACACGACGACGTCGACGCTGGAACACGTGGAGCTCAAGAATCGTTTATTATCATTGACACGGTGTTAATTTTTTAAACTCGTGTCTTACAACATTACCTGGTGCGAGCACCACCATGCTCATCTTCATCGTTCGCCGAAAAGCCCGCGCAGAACTGCTGCTGAGAGTGAGGTGCAGGTAAATTGTAGCGGAACGGTGTCACGTGTCATCGTTAGCAAAAGGGTGGTTCGCTTCCGGGTTGCGTGACGTAACTTGTGAACGGGTTTGCGGAACGCTGGGTTAAATGGGAAGGAACTGAAAAATGCAGGTCTTCTACACTGGGCACTTGAAAATTGATATTGGAAAGCAGACTCTGACGCAAAGGTACTTGACTTGAAAGGAATTTCGCCGATTTCGTTAATATTTTTTTTTATTTGGCTCAAACATCAAAACAAGAATTCTTCGAATTCTGATCTCTAAGCCTTTTAAGTTAGTATGGGAAAAATTGTCAAAATGTATTGAGAAAAGTAACTGATTCAGTTTTTGCTAATCGATAAAATTATCGTCGATAATATTATCGACTGACGTTATCGTTATCTTTATTTCGATAATATTGGCGTAATATTGAATGTTCAGCCCTTTTGAAATGTTAGTCTTGATTTTTTTCAAATAATGTTTTCGAAAAGATCGGAAAATTTCATAAATGTTTCATATTTTAACATTGAAAATCTGACCATTAGTTGCTGAGATATCGACATTAGAAAATGATGGGTTGTTTGGGTGAGACTTAAAAAACATCAATTTTCCTGTTTTTAAACACTTGCATGCCAATATCTCAGCAACTAAGGGTCGTATCTACAAAGTTAAAAAAAGCAAAATATAGAGAATTTTCTCAGTTTTTCATTTTTTTTTCAAAGGTTGGCAAACATGTGCACTTATCATTTTCGATTTAAAAAATAAATCAGTATTTATTGAAAAATAAAAAAAAATATTAATATTGAAAAAACAAGCCATAGTTTCCACATTTGCATGGAAAAAGTGTTTGAAATGCAGTCTACAGTAGTTTAGTTGTTTTGCAATCATTAGTTTTCAATAAATGTTAAATTTGACGAAAACAATTGTTTTAGCGAAAAACAAAAACTATTTGCGATAATAATCATCCAAAATTTTCAAAAATTCAAAAGATTTTCAAATCAACCCAAACATATTAAAAAATTACAAAACGCAGGGGAATTCTTTTTAATTTAATTTCTGCTGATTGCATTAAAATTTCCGTTGAAATTTTGAAGCTTTTCGATTTTTTTTTTGATTTGCCACACGATTTTTCGGGCAACAAAAACTTTAAATAAAATTTGTAGTAGCACAAAATACCGCATTTTTATCAAAAATAATCAAATTCTCAAAATTTTCAATATGGGTATAAAACGAAGTGAAATTTTGTGGTATTCTTTCACTTAATTAAAGTATTCATGTAAAATACTAAAGTTTTAAAAAAATACCATTTTTTTTAAATACTAAAATTTTTATAATTTGCAATATGGGTATCAAACGCATAAAAATTTTGTATGCTTTTTCAATTTAACTGTTTTTTATGTTAAGTATCAACATTTTTACAAAATACCATTTTTTTCGAAAATACTCATTTTTTCAAAATATGCAAAATTTGTATCAAACGAAGCAAAATTTTGTATAATTTTTTCACTTTTTTTTAAATACCATATTTTTCACAAAATATCGTATTTTTTCGATACTACACAAATTTTCAAAAATTGCAATAAAGGTTTCCGTCGTTTGATCCTCACATTGCAAATTTGAAAAAGTTGATTATTTTCAAATAATTTCGGTTTTTTTTTTAAAAAAAGCATTCAAAATTTCTTTTTTCAGATTCCATTATATTGCATATTTAGAAAATTTAAGTGCTTTCGAGAAAATACGGTATTTTGTGAAGATTTAGTATTTTCCAAACTCTTATAAGGCCGATGCATATATTTTTAAAAGTTTTTGTCCCTCGGCTCTGGCCGGAGTCGAGGGGGGGGCAAAAAAAATATAAAAATTAAAATAACATGCCATAGTTTCAACATTTGCATGGAAAAAGTGTTTTAAAATGTATTTTACACTAGTTCAGTTGTTTTGCAATAAAAGTTTTCAAAAAATGTAAAATTTGACGAAAACAAAAATTTTAGCGAAAAAAAAAACTTTAGCGATAGTAGACATCGAAAATTTTCAAAAATTCAAAAGATTTTTAAATCAACCCAAACATGCTAAAAATGAAACTAAACGCAGGGGAATTCATTTTAAATTGATTTTAACTAATTGTACTTAAATTTTCATAAAAATATTGAAGTTTTTTGAAAAAATATTTTTTAGCTCCCTGATTTTTCGGGCCAACATCAAAAAAAAAAAAACTTTAAATACCAGCCTAATTTGAAAAAGAAAACCAAATTTCGCTTCGTTTGATTCCCATGCTGCAAATTTTGTAAATTTGAGTATTATCGAATAAATACTGTGTTTTTTGAAAATTTAAAGTTTTTAACAAAAAAGTTTTAAAACAGTGAAAAAGCATACAAAGGCAAATCACATTTCGCTTCGTTTGATACCAAAATCGTATATTTTAAAATTTTGAGAATTTTAAAAGAAAATTTTAGTATTTTACAAAAATAAAGCTTAAAAAGGCATACAAAATTTCGCTTCGTATCAACCCATATGGCAAATCATGAAAATGTGATTACTTTCGTAAAATACGGTATTTTGATTTTTTTTTAGTTTTTTCCAAAATAAACTCTTTTAATTTGAAAAAAAAAACCAATTTCACTTCGTTTGCTACCCATATTGCAAATTATGTAAATAATTGAGTTCATATTTTACTTTGAAATTTACAACATTTTCAAAAACTGTATTTTTGGTGAAACTATTGAAAATTTTTCATAATATGATATGAAAATCGGCGATAGTATTATCGTCCCGACGATAACCATAGAACTGATTTCACAATTTATAAGAAAGGAACAAACTTTAAGCATAAGTTTGGTACTTAAAAATTGAAACATGATAAGCTTATATTAATTGTTATTGAAAAATACATACAAATTACACATAAATGTTTGGTTGAAAATTTGATGGTTGAGTATATTTCCTTTTGTGAATGTTTACCTTAATTATTGGTTTAAACAGTGCACAGTATTCCAGATCGCAAAATTAAATTGAAAATTAATTTTCCGAAAAATTGTAAAAGTTTGTAGCTTTGGTGTCTTCACAAGAGTTGTTGAAAATGAAAATGGGCACTTTTGGGTTTGGTTCAAAATTAGGATGGTTCACAATTCGGGTGATTTTAAAAATCTAACTTTTCAGGAATATTTTTGGGAATTTTGAAGTTTTCATTGAAGATGTTGGACTAGCCAATTCAAGCAACTTTGTCGAAGACACTTACATTTTATCTCGCAATCTACGCCTTCTACACAGCAAATAATGTAGTAATTAGGCTGCGTGTAAAAGGCCTGGGTGTAAAATAAGTTTTGCATTATTTAATGAAATTCTGTGTTGTATTACACCCTGAAATATGTAGCCCATCAGTATGGGAAACCTAATTGGCCGAAATGTCAAGCTCATATATACGTTTATCCGTTTCATATTCCATCGGTCTGATGGCCGAGCGGGCTAAGGCGCCAGTCCTTACTGTAAGTGCTGGGTTAGAGTCCCGTCGGTTGCGACTTTTTTTGTTTTTACAAAAAATGTACATGCAGCGTGTAACATTAAGTGTCTTTTTTGACGAAGGTGATGTGCATGCTATTGCATGCTTTTGTACCACCGGATTTTTTGCTGTGTACGACCAAATTTAGGGAAAGCATCTTGGCAAACCTTCAAAAATCTGTTTTTTGAACACGTAGCAATTCAGGATTTAGTTAAGTAGAAAAGTGTTGCTGGGTACACTTTTAGAGCTCTTGAAAAAAAATCATTTTTTTATGACAAGTCAATTAAGACTTCAGGGATAAAAGGTGTAGCCATTTGAAGGAAAAAAAATGCAAATTAAAAACTCAAATTTTTCGAAAAGGCGCAGTTCAAATTTTAAGCAGGTTGCATTAGAAAGAGGAGATCTAGAACTATAACCGTTGAAAAAATCCTAGGGGTATTTTTCTTTAAACTAGAGATATCATCAATACAAAATGTCAAATTTTCAAGGGCATTTTGGGTTTTATAATAATTTTACACATAAAATAAAAATATAACCAAAAATCGATTTTAAACACTTTGCTTCAATTCTGAAGGCAGATTCAGATTCAACGGGCAAAATTACAATGAAAAACTTATAGTTGGACAATTCTAACATTTTGTTAGGGTGGTCTAATACGCTTTTCCCTTGAAAATTAGACATTTTCTAATGAAGATATCTCTACTTTAATGAAAAATATCCCTGAGATTTTTTCAGCGACTCTGACTCCACAGCCCTGGTAAGTGATATGAAGTTCATTATTTATTCAATCTATTTACATATTATAATTTATAGAACTGAAGGGAAATTTTACGATCCTTTGCTTTTAGAGGTGATTTAAGATTTGTCAAATTGGACGATACCCGATTTGCGTACTCAACGATTGAAGTATTCGAGTCTTAAATTTGATTTACAAAATAATTAAACAAAACATATTTGAAAAAAAAAAAAAATTTGTTTAGCCTGTGATCAAAACAGGGGGTAGCGAAGAAGCCGCCATCTTGGAAGTTCAGATAACAAACACTCAGAATCAGTATTATTCATATTACTTTGGTAACACGAAGTGTGTTATCCTGGTTAAACTCAAAAGTCCCATGCAAATGTGTAAAACCAAACTGAAAAATGTGTAATGCCGTTTCAGAGTGTACGGGCGCACTGTTTGATCGACCAAAAGAAAAAAAGCAAAAAAAGGTAAACAGAAAAATCACTTTTTTCGATATGAATTTTCAGCCAATATTGGGATGGAATCTCCAAGGATATGATAGAATTTGGCATCAGCAACACAATTCACCTGTTTTTTCAGGTATTTATCGTTTGAATTGCGGGAAATTTGAAAATCAAAAACCCAAACAATGATTTGTTATGGGCTACCATTTGACAGCTAGTGCTTTTGTTGTGGGCTCTCATTTGACAACCGTGCTAATGTCGACTGTTGTCAGTTTGCTTTGGTCGGAATAGGGTTGCCATCCCCCCGGTTCAAAACGACAAATACTACATCAAGTAGACGAAAACCCATTCCACCCCTATTCCAATAAAATGATAAAAATATTTTACTTCATTCTAAATGGCATTTTTACCAATTTACAACTTCAACACATCAAAATTACGTAGAATTTTCCAAGGATTTTGAATATGACAAAATTGAAACCAAAAAGTGCCGTCTTGTTGGCATTGCAAAAAAATCAAAGTTTATGTCGCCAAAATCATCCTTTTAAAGTTTAAAGGACTCGATGTTTTTTTTAAGCTATGAACTTTTGATCTTAAAAATTGAAGACATGATAATTTTAGAAGGGACTTACGCACTAACATGTTGAGAACAACAATACTTGAGCTCTAAACACCTGAAGTCATTTGATATAAAAATGATACAAAATGTATGGTTAAAAAAATTCATTCAAAAACATTTCTTCCACATTTTACCCCACCCCTCCCAATGCACCCATCCAGCTCTCAGCTAACCTTCAACGGTTCCCGAAGGCACATTAGTCTTCCTCACAAAGAAAAGGAGCTACCTTCCCCCAAAAACTCCTCCCATTTCGGCGCTGAAGCTCTCCTAATCTGTTTTGGACACGTGAAACTCCGCGGTGCCTCAAGTGCCCAGGTGGGGGAAGAAAACTTGCCGCTGGAAAATCTCTGTCTTGGTCTTGGTGTCGGTTTTTGCCTCATCATCACCACCACACCGGTGCAGCAGCAAAGGCTCAGTGCCGGTGGTTCTTGTTGCGATGCCCTGGGATAACAACGACGTGGCCAAACGAGCGTAAACACTACACTTGAAACTTTGGCCAAGTGGTATTACCACGTTCGGTGGCTGAAAGAAGGAGGCCAGGTTGAGTGCACTGGAAAAAGTGGTTGAGATTATGCCTTTTGGGAGGTTTATTGTTTCAAGTGATTTTGTTTTAAATTTAAACAAAAAACACTTTGTCTTGTTGATTTTTTTATTTTTATTTAAATTAAGCATGTTCTGCATTTGACCTCAAATCTAAATTTCAGCCCAACTTTCCTCAAAATCCAAATCATCAATGCAGCACACCATCTGTCTGTATGGCTGGGTGTATGAAATTGAGACACACATACCGGACACATACACACATACATTGCCACCGGAAAAATTCCTCGGCGTGCAATTATTCCCGGGCGTTCGGTGGCCCATAATTTCCTAGATTACATAAATATGACATAACAAATGGTCAGAGTCGTGATAAATTATCGCACTCGCCTCTGCGAACAGATGAAGGCAAGTTTTGTTTATCCTGCCAAACCAACCAACCAACTCCTGCCTCATCCCTTTTCCAACGCCACCGGCTAACTATTCATAAATATCTCTTCGGGGCAGCTCCGCCAACACTGGAGCCACGTCAGAGTGTTTGTCTGCTGTTGCAGCATAATCTCTATGGTGGGGGCTGAATCTGGCTGGAGGCCACCTCCTAGCACCACGACCATCATTATTGGAGCCACGGCGGTATCATCAGCTACGTTTTGACTTTGCCTTGTTCCGAAATTGTGATTGCAGTCGCGAATTTTGTTCAATTTGGATTCCATGGAAATAAACAAAAATAACATTCAATTTGTCGTATTTCCATTGTGAAACAACAACATTTTTCCTGTCTTTCTCGAATGCCGAAACAGTCAACCTTTCTAAAAACTAAAAACTAAAAACTAAAAACTAAAAACTAAAAACTAAAAACTAAAAACTAAAAACTAAAAACTAAAAACTAAAAACTAAAAACTAAAAACTAAAAACTAAAAACTAAAAACTAAAAACTAAAAACTAAAAACTAAAAACTAAAAACTAAAAACTAAAAACTAAAAACTAAAAACTAAAAACTAAAAACTAAAAACTAAAAACTAAAAACTAAAAACTAAAAACTAAAAACTAAAAACTAAAAACTAAAAACTAAAAACTAAAAACTAAAAACTAAAAACTAAAAACTAAAAACTAAAAACTAAAAACTAAAAACTAAAAACTAAAAACTAAAAACTAAAAACTAAAAACTAAAAACTAAAAACTAAAAACTAAAAACTAAAAACTAAAAACTAAAAACTAAAAACTAAAAACTAAAAACTAAAAACTAAAAACTAAAAAACTAAAAACTAAAAACTAAAAACTAAAAACTAAAAACTAAAAACTAAAAACTAAAAACTAAAAACTAAAAAACTAAAAACTAAAAACTAAAAACTAAAAACTAAAAACTAAAAACTAAAAACTAAAAACTAAAAACTAAAAACTAAAAACTAAAACTAAAACTAAAAACTAAAAACTAAAAACTAAAAACTAAAAACTAAAAACTAAAAACTAAAAACTAAAAACTAAAAACTAAAAACTAAAAACTAAAAACTAAAAACTAAAAACTAAAAACTAAAAACTAAAAACTAAAAACTAAAAACTAAAAACTAAAAACTAAAAACTAAAAACTAAAAACTAAAAACTAAAAACTAAAAACTAAAAACTAAAAACTAAAAACTAAAAACTAAAAACTAAAAACTAAAAACTAAAAACTAAAAACTAAAAACTAAAAACTAAAAACTAAAAACTAAAAACTAAAAACTAAAAACTAAAAACTAAAAACTAAAAACTAAAAACTAAAAACTAAAAACTAAAAACTAAAAACTAAAAACTAAAAAACTAAAAACTAAAAACTAAAAACTAAAAACTAAAAACTAAAAACTAAAAACTAAAAACTAAAAACTAAAAACTAAAAACTAAAAACTAAAAACTAAAAACTAAAAACTAAAAACTAAAAACTAAAAACTAAAAACTAAAAACTAAAAACTAAAAACTAAAAACTAAAAACTAAAAACTAAAAACTAAAAGCAAGGCAAAAATAAAAAAAATACAAAAAACAAAAAAAAAGCTAAGAACAAAAAAAAGGTGTCCAAAACATAAAACATAAAACATAAAACATAAAACATAAAACATAAAACATAAAACATAAAACATAAAACATAAAACATAAAACATAAAACATAAAACATAAAACATAAAACATAAAACATAAAACATAAAACATAAAACATAAAACATAAAACATAAAACATAAAACATAAAACATAAAACATAAAACATAAAACATAAAACATAAAACATAAAACATGAAACATAAAACATAAAACATAAAACATAAAACATAAAACATAAAACATAAAACATAAAACATAAAACATAAAACATAAAACATAAAACATAAAACATAAAACATAAAACATAAAACATAAAACATAAAACATAAAACATAAAACATAAAACATAAAACATAAAACATAAAACATAAAACATAAAACATAAAACATAAAACATAAAACATAAAACATAAAACATAAAACATAAAACATAAAACATAAAACATAAAACATAAAACATAAAACATAAAACATAAAACATAAAACATAAAACATAAAACATAAAACATAAAACATAAAACATAAAACATAAAACATAAAACATAAAACATAAAACATAAAACATAAAACATAAAACATAAAACATAAAACATAAAACATAAAACATAAAACATAAAACATAAAACATAAAACATAAAACATAAAACATAAAACATAAAACATAAAACATAAAACATAAAACATAAAACATAAAACATAAAACATAAAACATAAAACATAAAACATAAAACATAAAACATAAAACATAAAACATAAAACATAAAACATAAAACATAAAACATAAAACATAAAACATAAAACATAAAACATAAAACATAAAACATAAAACATAAAACATAAAACATAAAACATAAAACATAAAACATAAAACATAAAACATAAAACATAAAACATAAAACATAAAACATAAAACATAAAACATAAAACATAAAACATAAAACATAAAACATAAAACATAAAACATAAAACATAAAACATAAAACATAAAACATAAAACATAAAACATAAAACATAAAACATAAAACATAAAAAATAAAACATAAAACATAAAACATAAAACATAAAACATAAAACATAAAACATAAAACATAAAACATAAAACATAAAACATAAAACATAAAACATAAAACATAAAACATAAAACATAAAACATAAAACATAAAACATAAAACATAAAACATAAAACATAAAACATAAAACATAAAACATAAAACATAAAACATAAAACATAAAACATAAAACATAAAACATAAAACATAAAACATAAAACATAAAACATAAAACATAAAACATAAAACATAAAACATAAAACATAAAACATAAAACATAAAACATAAAACATAAAACATAAAACATAAAACATAAAACATAAAACATAAAACAAAGTAACATAAATTTAAAAAAAATAATAATTTAAACTAAGGCCATTGCAAATATTTTTAAAAGTTTATGTTACACGTTCAAATCTGATACAAACTATATTTTGCCATAATTTCAATGCCGGTTAGCGTGTATTGAATTGAACCACACACACACAAACACACACACATGTTCAAGTTTGTTTAAAAATATTTTCATTTTTTGTGAAATCCCGCTGTACAGCGCTGCAAAAAGTTTTTTTTTTGGTGAAACAAAAATTTCGTCATAACTTAAATAATATGAAAAAAAAAATGATTGCAAATCATTAGGGCAGGTATAAAAATTATTGAAAAGGCTTTTTTTTTATTTAAACGTTAGTGCCATGGCTTGTGGATTAAATTGGTATAGTTTTTTTTGCCCCCTTTGGCCAGAGTCGAAGGAAATAAACGTTAGAAAACATTTGCAACTTTATTTAAATGTATTTTTAATTAAATGCTCTTCATTCATTTAGAATTTATAAATTCTATAAATATCAATTTAGAATTGTAACTGAAATTTTGTTTGCAAATACAGAAATTTCTTTTCAAAATTATGATTGTTTTATAATTCAAATTAAAAAAAAAAGTTTCTGCTTTCAGATTTTGCACATTTAGTGCAAGAAACTAGTTTTTGTTTCCAAAGAGGTCAATAAAAATTAAAATAATAATCGTAACCTACAATTTTGCAATAACACCAAATCGATCAGAATATCTTTTATAAAAAAATAGAAAATTTTGATGCCCATCCACCAAATTGAATGGAGCCTTTCATAAAAATACTTATGATGCTAAATGACTTCATCGGACATAAGAAATGCATTAAGAAAATTTCATTCAATAAACATTCAAATTCCAAAATTTCAACGACAGAAAAAAAATAACATAACATTAAATAAAAAAAAAGTGCAAGTCAATGTCAATTCTACAACATTTTTCATAATTTCCAACATCAAATGGCGTGACTTGACCTGAACACGAAACCGCATTCGGAATCCACTTCCAATCTCCCCCCAGGGGAGGGGGCTCTCCGCGCGACGCAGGACAACTGATGGAAATGTAACTAATAGCTTTTCGCGTTGCTGCTGCGTGGAACACCGGCCAGAGAACACACGAGGAAAATTCGGTCAAATCGAGATCGGCGCGCAGATCCACGAGGGCGCCTCCCACAGCGGGCTCCCCAGGGTCCGATAAAAGCCTGTCGTAGGTCTTCATTTGGAATGTTGTTCCACGCAATTGAGAGGTAAGGGAAAGGGGTTAGGGGAATCGTTTCGATGATTTTGATAAATGCAACCCGCACATGCAAACCGGAATCGATAGGCGCTCGGATGGCTTCCAAAGTAGGGTGGGCCGTAATTTCCAACCCATTAGCGACATTCGTCAGTTTTTTTTTTGTTGCAGGGAGTTGGGGGTGGATGGTTGGTTGGAATTGGATTGTCAAAAACTAGACAGTGCTTTGATAGGTAATAAGTTTTAAACTTTTGAAGGGAAAAGTAGCAGAATTTACCTATTTTAAAACAGGAATATCCGGTGCACATAAAAATCAATAAACACCCAAAATAAGGATTTTTTTATGATACTCAAACTGAATGTAAATAATCAATTTAATTTGCAAGCCATAATGTATTCCTAAAAAACCTGTACCGTTACCAGCTCTTATCTCATTTCAAGAATCCATTTCAGTTTTGTTCATCTCTCTTTAGGAAAAAAATCTCATCCTGACTTCAAAGAAACCCGTTGTGGAGGGATTATCTTCTTGTTGCTGCACTCAAATACCCCTCAACAGTAGGAAGGCTCTTTGTCACTATTTATCGCCCACCAACCGCTCCGTTGTTGCAATTTTCTGATGAGGAGTTGTGGTGAAGCATATTTCCAAGCTGGATGTCTTGAAAAAAAAAAATAATAATTCAATAAATCCTTATTTTACAGACATGTGTTGCGTCTTTTTCAATAAAAAAAAGTTTTTTTTTCAATCTTCAGAAAAGTTATTTGTTTATTATACTACAGTATAAAATAAAATTGGAGCAAAATAAAGTGTTATGACGATTCAAACTAAAAATTTTATTCATTTTTTTGTATTTTCTAGGCCGTTGCAAATATTTTTCAAAGTTTATGTCGCCCCCCCTTCAAAGTTGGCTTGAATAATCGGGTGAGCAAAAAAAAAATTTTTTCGAAAAACTTCAAATTTTTATTGAATATAAAAATTAATCAACTGAAAACCAGTTAAATTGATTTTCCCCCTCGTTTATAATCATATTCAGCATGTTTGAACTCATTCGAATTTTTTTTAAATTTCATGAAATACCATTGTACAGTCCCACAAAAAGTTTTTTTTTTGCGAAAAATAAAATTCCGTCAATACCTCGATATTTTCAAAACTAATGATTGGAAAGCAACTGTACGCCTGTAAAATGCATTTTAAAACACTTTTTTCATGCAAATGTTGAAACCTTGGCTTGTAATTTAAATTTTTATATATGTTTTATTTTCACACTTCACACTTCACACTTCTGATATTTTTTTAATACCAAAGGTTCAGTAAACGCTCACTGAATCGGAAAGTAATACAGTCCAGACTCGATTATCCGAAGGTCTCGGAAAAATTTCACTTCGGATAATCAAATCACGAAATATTGTTTGTTGTTGCCTTATTTTTGATTGTCGAGCTAAAACCTCCAAACAAAACCAAAGTGATAAAGTATTTTTTAATCCAAGATGGCGGTGACGAATTATTGAATAAATGCATTTTAGTTTTTTTAAGGCAACGAACTATTCAAATTTGACTTAAATGGGGTCTCAGAACTCGAATTTGATGTTAAAAATAAGATGCGAAAATAAAAGCGAAAAAAAAGTTCTTGATTCGATTATCCGAAGTTCCATACAAACCTTCGAATAATCGAACATCGGATAATCGAAACTTTGTATAATCGAATCTGGATATATTAGAATATTTTTTTCAAATTTTTTCAAGAAAAAAAAGTTAAACTACAAGTTTATGACCACGTATCTGATCTTCAATTTCTGGCCCCAGAAAAAAAACCTCAAGAATTTTCAAGAAAAAAATAAAGGTGTAAAAACAAGCCATGGTTTCAACATTTGGGTAAAAACAAGTGAAAAATTAGATAGGCAAAATGTAATGATAGGAGGTGGTAGAATAGGCCAAATACTACCAAAAACCAACATAAACTAAACAAGATTAATGCAAACTAAAAAACTAGAAATGAAACAATAAAAACATAAACAGAAAAGTAAAGTTTTTCGTAGAATAAAAGTTGCGGAAAAAAAGTCGTAAGAAATAGGTTAGTCGTAAGAAATTGGTTAGTTCAATTGTTTTGCAATCATTGGTTTTCAAAATATCAAATTATTGACGGAAATATTTTTTTTTTTGGGAAGAAAATCTTTGACGACAAAAATGTTGTTTTTTCAATGGCCGAGATCAAAAATTGTCTGAAAAATGTTTTTTTTTTCATTTTTTTAGGATTGAAGCCTAACAAGAGGCGAGGTTGGGCTGCAGGAGTTTTAAAAAAATGTCATCACAAAAATAAATACATCACGATTCGATTCAGCATTCCGTTTCTCCTTAAGAAATTCAGACGACAGTGAAAAAAAGCTTTTAAAATAAAGATCTGATAGAAAAGCTTTTGAAAAAAAAAAATCCGTAATAATTGTGAATCATATTAAAAGCTTAAGCCATTAACCGTTTACTGTTATTTTTTCAAATTATTATGTTCCCTGTATTCCCGTCATTTGAGTAACTTTTATTCTACGAAAAACTTTGATTCTCTTGGTTTATGTGTTTCTTGTTTCATTGAAAGTGTTTTCTTGTGATTTTTTTCTTGTAATGTTTATGTTTGTTTAAAATAGTATTTGACTTATTCTACCATCCTTTTCATTACCTTTTTCAGTCAATTTTTCAATGTTTGCTTGTTTTTCACACTTTCTACTTTAGAATGATTAAACTGTCATTTAAATTACACAAAAATACTGCATAATTTTTTTAGAAGCATAGGAAATGTTAGTGTTAAAACAGCCAATGTTGACTCCAGAAAAATGGTAATTTGGAAAAGTCATCTAAAACAAGTAAAAATTCCAAACCTTCAGTTTTCTAAAGTTTTAAGAGTTCTTCTTTGTAATGCTTTTAAAAACTTTTTTTCGATCAAAACCCGTTTAGGTTGGCTGTAGGGGGTAAATTAAAAAAAAATAATCAAACACGGAAATTGAGCTCAGCAATATGGGTCATTCCATCTCAACTGAGTAGACTTTTAGACTAGACCTTCACCGATTTGGACCAAACTTGGAGGGAACGTTCATCTATCGATAGTTAACAGAAATCCCAAGTTAGGTGCTGATCTGACCATCCCTCTTTTTTTGGCACCGCTCTCTTTTTTGACGATTTTCTAAAAAACTTTTTTTTCTTTTCATCATAACTTTGCAAATACTTGACCAAAAGACTTTCCACAGGTTACATTTCATAGAAAATTGTCCAAGGAATTTGATAAAAATAAAATTTTAACCCTTAAATACCCAGTTATATTATATTTTAACGTTTTAAGTAAAAAAAATCTATTTTGATCTGTTCCTTTTATTTTTATTTGATTTATTTTATCACCATCGTGTTCCACGGAAAATTTTACATTGTAATTAATGTAGACCTCAAACTAAAATGAACTATTGGCGAGATACAGCGATTTTACTGAAAAAAAGTATGATTTTACGCAGCAACATCCAACATGGTGTAATTTTCAACAAAAAGGGATGAATCCCGCATAGTTCGGTTTTTATATGTGAGAAACTTATTTCGGATTTGAATTCATAGGACAGAGTGCAGCGCAAAATCAAACTTTTTTCAGTAAAATCGCTGTATCTCGCCAATAGTTTATTTTAGTTTGAGGTCTACATTGATTATTATGTAAAATTGTCGGGGGAACACGATGGTGATAAAATAAAACAAATAAAAACATAAGGAATTGTTCAAATTTGATTTTAAATACTTGAAACGTAAAAATAAAATATTACTGGGCATTTAAGGATTAATATTTTATTTTTATCGAATTCCTTGGAAAATTGTCTATGAAATGCAACCTGTAGAAAGTCTTTTGCTCAATTAGTTGCAAAGTTATGATTAAAAGAAAAAAAAGTTTTTTAGAAAATCGTAAAAAAAGAGGGCGGTGCCAAAAATAGAGGGATGGTCTAATCAGAACAGATTTCTATTAACTATCGATAGAAAAAAAAACATAATATAAGTATCTTCAATAAAAAATTAATCGTACATAAAAATGTTCAGTGATACAACACAAACATGCAAAAATATTCTCTTCACGTATTCGAAAACTTTTGGTTGTGATTTCATAAAGAAAAAATCTACACAAATATTTCGTAAATATTTGGTCATTCACTTCTAGAACAATTCTCTTTTTCGTTTAAGTTAATTTTTTTAAAGAGCTTGAAAAACTAATAAAATACACCAAAATGCAAATCCAAAACGATTTTGTATAGAATATATTGCAAAATAAATTGTTCAGGTTTTTGTTTTAAAAAATACCGTGAAATTCTCTTATAAACAATTGTTTTACCACACAGTAATATGTTTTGTTAGATTATTTTTGACGAGTGTTCACTTATCATTATTTTACCAAGAAAATACCAATAACTGATATCAACTAGAAGTATGCATTCGCATGTTAAATCACCAATAAATTGTGCTATAAAAACATGAGATACCCTGAACTTGAACAGCTGCGCAAATAGTGATCCAAGTATTTGAATATTTAAACAAAACATTGCTCATTCAGCAGTATTTATTTTCCACCTCTCGCCTCCTACCCCGTCTTTTCCATCGCCAACCACGTGTCAACAGCACTCACGGCATGGCGACTATCAGCGTGCGTGGCATAATCGATAGTGCAAAGATAAAAGAGAGAGCGGGCCCTTTATTTTTCCAGTCCACGTGTGCGTCAATAAATTATGCCATCAATAAAAATTCAACTCACGCGACACACCATATATCACAATTTTCAAGTGCAGTGCCAGTTTTTTTTTTTTTGGGTTTTGTTTTCAAAAGGCAACTTTGCTGCAGCTTTCATAATCATTTTCACTCTGGGGGATCGTGGAGGCAAAAAAAAAGGTGATGCATTTCCATTGAGGTTGTGGAAAAAGTGCCATAAATTATAACTTTATATTTGGACGAAATCACAATTCCCGACGGTGGCATTGTTTTGTTTTTATTTTTTCAACTGTACCATTATAATTTTCCACCAGTTTCGTCAAACATTTTCAACTCTGAACAAAAAAAAAAAGAGTAACCCCAAAAGTACCAACCTGCCACGGGCACGACCTGGAAAGTGTCATAAACTGCATTAAATAAAAATAAAAATATACACAGTTATGAGGGGAGGGGAAAAGTGCTCTTTCGTCGCCACCGTCGGTGGGAAATGGAAAACTAAATCGTTTGCTCGCTGTTATCACGGTGTGGAAAACACTGCCGACGCCGTTACCACGGAGTGGGCTTAAGTGTGAAAAAAATACTGGGAAAAGTTTATCTGATGCCCATAATGGCCGGCAACAAAGAGTTGACAACCGTTAGAGGTGGCTCTTTTGTCTGTTATTTATTTTGATTGTTTTGTATTTTTTACATGTTTTTTTTAATTCTGTGAAATTCCGATTAAATGTATGTGAATTTTTTTCAAAATTATAATAGTTGCTACGGTAATAATACTAGTAAAAATGCTCCCAAAAAAAAGTTTATAAAGCTCAAATCCTGCGAGACGCATTTTTTTGCATTATGAGTCAAAAAGTGCTCATCCTGCAGCGGGAAGAGTCACCAACTTCCACAACATTCAGAACCATTTCACTGGGGCATCATTTTGCGCCACTAACTGAGCGTGAAACTACAACACCATGAACTTTTTTCCCCTCCCGGCCAGCACACCACATCAGCAATGAGGCTGAACGATACATGAAAGGAAGTTAGGGGGTGGTAATCCCTTCCGATGACGTGACGTTTTTTTTCGACTTCTCTGCTCGAGGGCTTTTATGAAGCTCCGGAACTGGAGAACCATCCCCGGCGTGTTCTTTGAGCAGCCGCCTCCGTCAATGTATCGTGAAGTTTTGAAAATATTTTGTCACACTAAAATCTATGTAAAATTATCACAAAAACTCAACCAAAAATCTTTGTTTTTTTTAATTTTTGCTCATTTCTGAAGGCAGATTCAGATTCAGCGGGCAAAATTACAAGGAAAAACGTATAGTTGGACAATTTTCGAATTTAGTTGGGGTGGTCCCATACACTTTTCCCTTGAAAATAAGATATTTTTAAATGAAGATATGTGAGCTCTAAAAGTGTCCCGAATACAACATTTCTCTAAAACTCTAAAGGCCTAAATAGCGAGATAAAATTTGGTGTTTACGACAAAATAGCTTAGATTAGCAAGTCCAACAATTTACTGGGAGACACAAAAAAATTCCATAAAGATTTCTGAAAAGTTGGATTTGCAAAATCACCCTAATCGTAAACCATCCTAATTTTCAACCAAACCAAAAGAAGCCCCTTCCCTTTTGCAACAACTCCCTTCAAGATACCAGAGCTCCATAATTTAACAATTTTTCGGAATAGGGTAGGGTAGTCATCAATGAGACACTTTTGGTTTTCAACTTTCAACGATTTTTCTATTTTTTTCATTAGCATGTTTTAATGAGCTTTTAGTTGCATTATTTTTCTTTTAATGTGTTTAATGTGTGACCAAAATATGAGATCGATCCGACATCTACAGCCAGAGTTATTCAACTGTCTCATTGTAGACGCACTTGGCAGGAACAATGAGACAGCTGGGGAACAATGAGACACTTTACGAAAATCAACATTTTTCTAGTAAAACATCATATTGTTCCATTGCAGGTGACTTGCCTTGAACATTTTAGAGCAATTTTGCCAACATAAAACTTTTAATAACAAAAGTTACACTAAAAAGTATTGAAATTTTGTAAAATCCATATATTAATACCAAATAACTTAGTATTTTTGGTTAAATGAAGTTTAAACTCTATGAATATGCCAAAAATCACTTTAAATTCATGTTTTGAAAGATTTCTATCGATTTTGAAAAGTTTATTGAAGAAAAATCAAAGTGTCTCATTGTTACCAATGGGCTGAAATGAGTGGGGAACAATGAGACAGCCATGGATTCTGGGTATATTCTAAATTTTAGCCAAATCTAATGAAAGGACATTGTAGCCCATTTTAACCCCTATGGAACGTCGAAAGAAATTTGAAGAAATATTAGTTTTGGTGTAAATGGCAGCCTACGAGCGAAAAAGTATTTTTTGTCCATAATTTACTTTTACACCCCATAATCAAACATTTATGAATAACTTTTCAAGGGAAAGTCCATAACCAAAGCCACTAATATGGCAGACGTGTATCCAGTAGACACACCTTTCCCCCAAATATGAGCCTGATTGGTTGATTGGTTTTTGTTTTTGTTTTTGTTTTTGTTTTTGTTTTTGTTTTTGTTTTTGTTTTTGTTTTTGTTTTTGTTTTTGTTTTTGTTTTTGTTTTTGTTTTTGTTTTTGTTTTTGTTTTTGTTTTTGTTTTTGTTTTTGTTTTTGTTTTTGTTTTTGTTTTTGTTTTTGTTTTTGTTTTTGTTTTTGTTTTTGTTTTTGTTTTTGTTTTTGTTTTTGTTTTTGTTTTTGTTTTTGTTTTTGTTTTTGTTTTTGTTTTTGTTTTTGTTTTTGTTTTTGTTTTTGTTTTTGTTTTTGTTTTTGTTTTTGTTTTTGTTTTTGTTTTTGTTTTTGTTTTTGTTTTTGTTTTTGTTTTTGTTTTTGTTTTTGTTTTTGTTTTTGTTTTTGTTTTTGTTTTTGTTTTTGTTTTTGTTTTTGTTTTTGTTTTTGTTTTTGTTTTTGTTTTTGTTTTTGTTTTTGTTTTTGTTTTTGTTTTTGTTTTTGTTTTTGTTTTTGTTTTTGTTTTTGTTTTTGTTTTTGTTTTTGTTTTTGTTTTTGTTTTGTTTTTGTTTTTGTTTTTGTTTTTGTTTTTGTTTTTGTTTTTGTTTTTGTTTTTGTTTTTGTTTTTGTTTTTGTTTTTGTTTTTGTTTTTGTTTTTGTTTTTGTTTTTGTTTTTGTTTTTGTTTTTGTTTTTGTTTTTGTTTTTGTTTTGTTTTTGTTTTTGTTTTTGTTTTTGTTTTTGTTTTTGTTTTTGTTTTTGTTTTTGTTTTTGTTTTTGTTTTTGTTTTTGTTTTTGTTTTTGTTTTTGTTTTTGTTTTTGTTTTTGTTTTTGTTTTTGTTTTTGTTTTTGTTTTTGTTTTTGTTTTTGTTTTTGTTTTTGTTTTTGTTTTTGTTTTTGTTTTTGTTTTTGTTTTTGTTTTTGTTTTTGTTTTTGTTTTTGTTTTTGTTTTTGTTTTTGTTTTTGTTTTTGTTTTTGTTTTTGTTTTTGTTTTTGTTTTTGTTTTTGTTTTTGTTTTTGTTTTTGTTTTTGTTTTTGTTTTTGTTTTTGTTTTTGTTTTTGTTTTTGTTTTTGTTTTTGTTTTTGTTTTTGTTTTGTTTTGTTTTTGTTTTTGTTTTTGTTTTTGTTTTTGTTTTTGTTTTTGTTTTTGTTTTTGTTTTTGTTTTTGTTTTTGTTTTTGTTTTTGTTTTTGTTTTTGTTTTTGTTTTTGTTTTTGTTTTTGTTTTTGATTTTGTTTTTGTTTTTGTTTTTGTTTTGTTTTTGTTTTTGTTTTTGTTTTTGTTTTTGTTTTTGTTTTTGTTTTTGTTTTTGTTTTTGTTTTTGTTTTTGTTTTTGTTTTTGTTTTTGTTTTTGTTTTTGTTTTTGTTTTTGTTTTTGTTTTTGTTTTTGTTTTTGTTTTTGTTTTTGTTTTTGTTTTTGTTTTTGTTTTTGTTTTTGTTTTTGTTTTTGTTTTTGTTTTTGTTTTTGTTTTTGTTTTTGTTTTTGTTTTTGTTTTTGTTTTTGTTTTTGTTTTTGTTTTTGTTTTTGTTTTTGTTTTTGTTTTTGTTTTTGTTTTTGTTTTTGTTTTTGTTTTTGTTTTTGTTTTTGTTTTTGTTTTTGTTTTTGTTTTTGTTTTTGTTTTTGTTTTTGTTTTTGTTTTTGTTTTGTTTTTGTTTTTGTTTTTGTTTTTGTTTTTGTTTTTGTTTTTGTTTTTGTTTTTGTTTTTGTTTTTGTTTTTGTTTTTGTTTTTGTTTTTGTTTTTGTTTTTGTTTTTGTTTTTGTTTTTGTTTTTGTTTTTGTTTTTGTTTTTGTTTTTGTTTTTGTTTTTGTTTTTGTTTTTGTTTTTGTTTTTGTTTTTGTTTTTGTTTTTGTTTTTGTTTTTGTTTTTGTTTTTGTTTTTGTTTTTGTTTTTGTTTTTGTTTTTGTTTTTGTTTTTGTTTTTGTTTTTGTTTTTGTTTTTGTTTTTGTTTTTGTTTTTGTTTTTGTTTTTGTTTTTGTTTTTGTTTTTGTTTTTGTTTTTGTTTTTGTTTTTGTTTTTGTTTTTGTTTTTGTTTTTGTTTTTGTTTTTGTTTTTGTTTTTGTTTTTGTTTTTGTTTTTGTTTTTGTTTTTGTTTTTGTTTTTGTTTTTGTTTTTGTTTTTGTTTTTGTTTTTGTTTTTGTTTTTGTTTTTGTTTTTGTTTTTGTTTTTGTTTTTGTTTTTGTTTTTGTTTTTGTTTTTGTTTTTGTTTTTGTTTTTGTTTTTGTTTTTGTTTTTGTTTTTGTTTTTGTTTTTGTTTTTGTTTTTGTTTTTGTTTTTGTTTTTGTTTTTGTTTTTGTTTTTGTTTTTGTTTTTGTTATTGTTTTTGTTTTTGTTTTTGTTTTTGTTTTTGTTTTTGTTTTTGTTTTTGTTTTTGTTTTTGTTTTTGTTTTTGTTTTGTTTTTGTTTTTGTTTTTGTTTTTGTTTTTGTTTTTGTTTTTGTTTTTGTTTTTGTTTTTGTTTTTGTTTTTGTTTTTGTTTTTGTTTTTGTTTTTGTTTTTGTTTTTGTTTTTGTTTTTGTTTTTGTTTTTGTTTTTGTTTTTGTTTTTGTTTTTGTTTTTCAGACTTCATAGAGATTTAAAGACTTTAACCCTTCTCTATTTGAGACTTGAACCTAAAAAGAAGAGTGATTTTTAATAAGAGCTTTTGATCTTATTGCTTCATTTTTATTTTCATTAAATTTGATAACATAGCTCAAAAAGAAGGGAAGAATAACATTATGGAAAATAAGCAATAGAGAATTTCCAGCAGCATAACGTTCAGTTTTTCAACTCTTCAACCCTCACCTCAGTGTTCTAGACGATGATGAAGATGAGCTGACAATGTCGACGAGGCACCAACTTGACTGTTGCCACTGGCTACTGCTGCTGACGATGACTTTAAGTATTATTTACATTCGCCAGGACACTTTCCAGCGAAAGCTGGAAAACTATTGTATATTGGCATGGAGGAAAAGGGGAATGAGCCACTCTCTAGAAGGATACTTCGCTGCGATGAAGGTAGATGTGCCACTTGGGTCGCCCTCTGGCCGCTGTGTGGCAATTCCAGAAATGAAAAGTCATTCTACCTGAGTGTTGTTAGTGAGAAAGGGCTTATTGTGTAGATTTGCAGCTATTTATGCAAAGCTTCAAGCGCTTAGCTTCAATTTTTTTAAATTATACTATGGAAGAAAACATAAACAACTTAAAACAACTAATTAAATCTTTATGAAAAAATTACTTTTATGTTGCTTTAAAATAAATCCTTCAAAAAGCTAAACCCTTTACCTCTTGGTACAGCTCAATCCCAACCCCAACGGGTGGGCAGATAAAAGAGTGACCACACGATGTCGATGCACGGCCCAAATGGGCGCACCTCTAGTTTGCAAAATCCCCGAGCCATCGCAATGAAGTGATTAGATTTCCCACACAAAGAACCAGAGGGAAAACCGCGACGAAAGCTGACCCGCCTTTGATGTCCTGCTCCAGGAACAAACCGTCCTCACCCGCAGACTTCAACGTAGAGGGGATTGTAATACACGTTCCTGGAACACCCTCCCCGGTGAGGGTGTGTGTGTGTGTGGTTTTTCCTTGTCAGAACCGATGTGTGTGATGTGGCCAAGGGGCCATCTCTAATTCATCGTCTGATTGGCGGCCTCGTGGTGGTTGTGGGGCGATGATGACGGACGTCCGATAGATGGTCACCGGCACGGGAAAAAGGAACCGAGATCCGATGGTGGTACATGAAGGTCGGGGGGGGGGTGGGGGGACCACCAGAACTCGAGTTCAACGGGTGGCCCTTTTTAGTAGCTCACTGACTGGCCAGTTACAACTCGGTTGTGGTTGACCTGCGGAAGAAGCTTTCCGCGAGTTGCAACTCGAACCGCGGTCTGGCACACACACAAGAGTTTCCAAGTTGCTGGAATTACAGGGTAGACTGGTTCAGCATGAATATGGATCTGTGTGGATCTGTGTGAATATGAATCTGGTATCCTTTGCAAAATTGTAGATTTTTGGGACAATTCAGACAAAAAATATTTTAACTCTTACTTTCAATAACTTTTTTCACACAAACTTTTCGATTTTCCATTTTCGATTTTTTATTATTTTTTTATATGTTTTTGAAAACGAACGTTTTGTTAACGGCAAAGTTATGATTTTTTGAAAATAATGGAAAATAGGAGATTTGGAATGCGTTGCTTACAAAAAAGTCTATCTATCAGTTTTAGATGTTAAATTCATTTCTAAATAGAAAAGTAACTTTTTTTTTATGAGGTTCACCTACTTGATTTTTGGCCATTTTTCGGTTTAATCATTTTTTAATTTATAAAACAAGTATCCATCCTTGTCCAACTTTAAAAAAATATAAATTTCGGTAAATGAAACACCAGAAAATTGTTTAGCCCGATCGGAAACCTTTTTTTTACATGCTATGTTCGTGAGGAATCGCTGTGGATGTATTCGAAAAGCTGAGAAAATTCTCTACTCTGCATTGTTGATCCAACCTTGTTTTCCTTGCAAAGAACTCAAATGTGTATTATGTAAATATTAGTAACTCTGCCAATTTTGATCCAAATCGGTTCAGGTTTAAAAGTTGCTTTAGATCGATAAAGCTGGTGAAAAAAAAAATCCTTCATAAAAGTTCTCTTTAAATCGCTAATAACTCGTAAGGGTTAACTCTGATAGTATTGCGGTTTTCGACAAAGTTGCTTGTTATATTTTATTCCATAAAAATTTCACACTTCACATTTAGCGCCTTTTGCTTTTTTAATATTTCAGTATACATTTTTGCGATTTTTACATTTAAAAAACCGTCAATGTTTTAAAGCAACCTTGAAACTAATTTGGCTCAAAACTAGCAAACTTTTCCTAAAGAATCGAGTCGATGAATACCTCTTAAGATTTTCAAAAAAAAAATTTTTTTTGTTACCCTTAATGACCATTGACCATGTGAGTTTTTTTAGTTTTAACTCAATTTACCCACAATTTTCAACCGATGATATCTTGATCAAACTTTTAATGTCAAAAAGTAAAACTTGTGAAAATGTTCTCAACTCTTTGAAAATAGGGTAATTCTCCGCCAACTCACACAGCAGTTGCCCCGACCCCTCTTCGATTTGCGTGAAACTTTGTCCTAAGGGGTAACATGGTGTCAAAAGGACTTTGTAAAATTAGACGCCCGATTTGATGGCGTACTCAGAATTCCGAAAAAACGTATTTTTCATCAAAAAAACACTAAACAAGTCTTAAAAATTCTCCCATTTTCCGTTACTCGACTGTAAAATTTTCTGGAACATGTCATTTTATGGGAAATTTAATGTACATTTCGAATCTACATTGACCTAGAAGGGTCATTTTTTCATTGAGAACAAAATTTTTCATTTAAAAATTTCGTGTTTTTTTTCTAATTTTGCAGGGTTATTTTTTAGAGTGTAATAATGTTCTACAAAATTGTAGAGCAGACAATTACAAAAAAAATGATATAAAGGCTTAAGGGGTTTGCTTATCAACATCACGAGTTATCGCGATTTTACGAAAAAAAAATTTGAAAAAGTTGGTCGTCATCGATCATGGCCGTCCATGGTCACCCGCGACAGACACGGACGACGAAACAAAGAGAAACACAAAAAGTAACTTTTTCAAAACATTTTTTCGTAAAATCTCGAAATTTTAAAATGAAAAATTTTGTTCGAAATGAAAAAATGACCCTTCCGGGTCAATGTAGATTCGAAAAGTACATTAAATTTCCCATAAAATGACATGTTCCAGAAAATTTTACAGTCGAGTAACGGAAAATGGGAGAATTTTTAAAACTTGTTTAGTGTTTTTTTGATGAAAAATACGTTTTTTCGGAATTCTGAGTACGCCATCAAATCGGGCGTCTAATTTTACAAAGTCCTTTTGACACCATGTTACCCCTTAGGACAAAGTTTCACGCAAATCGAAGAGGGGTCGGAAAAACTTTTCCCGATTTCGTGTGAGTTGGTAGAGAATTACCCAATATATATTCAGATTTTATCTCTAATCATAACTTACAACTTTGCTAAAGAAACTAAATCGATCAGAAAATCCCTTCTGTTGGTACTGAATTCTAAATCTTTTCATAACACCTTTGAGCAGTTCTCTAGGATTTCGGTCATTCGATTTTTTTTGTATTTTTTAATCCGACTGAAACTTTTTTGGTGCCTTCGGTATGCCCAAAGAAGCCATTTTGCATCATTAGTTTGTCCATATAATTTTCCATACAAATTCGGCAGCTGTCCATACAAAAATGATGTATGAAAATTCAAAAATCAGTATCTTTTGAAGGAATTTTTTGATCGATTTGGTGTCTTCGGCAAAGTTGTAGGTATGGATACGGACTACACTGGAAAAAAATAATACACGGTAAAAAAAATTTGGTGATTTTTTTATTTAACTTTTTATCACTAAAACTTGATTTACAAAAAAACACTATTTTTAATTTTTTTTATTTTTTGATATGTTTTAGAAGGCATAAAATGCCAACTTTTCAGAAATTTCCAGGTTGTGCAAAAAATCACTGACCGAGTTATGAATTTTTTAATCAATACTGATTTTTTCAAAAAATCGAAATTTTGGTCGTAAAAATTTTTCAACTTCATTTTTCGATGTAAAATCAAATTTGCAATCAAAAATCACTTTAGTAAAATTTTGATAAAGTGCACCGTTTTCAAGTTATAGCCATATTTAAGTGACTTTTTTGAAAATAGTCGCAGTTTTTCATTTTTTTAAATTAGTGCACATGTTTGCCCAGTTTTGAAAAAAATATTTTTGAAAAGCTGAGAAAATTCTCTATATTTTGCTTATTCGGACTATGTTGATACGACCTTTAGTTGCTGAGATATTGCAATGCAAAGGTTTAAAAACAGGAAAATTGATGTTTTCTAAGTTTCACCCAAACAACCCACCATTTTCTATCGTCAATATCTCAGCAACTAATGGTCCGATTTTCAATGTTAATATATGAAACATTTGTGAAATTTTCCGATCTCTTCGAAAAAAATATTTTTGGAATTTTCAAATCAAGACTAACATTTCACAAAGGCCAAACATTCAATATTACGCCCTTTTAAAATGTTTGTCTTGATTTGAAAATTCCAAAAATATTTTTTTCGAAAAGATCGGAAAATTTCACAATTGTTTCATATATTAACATTGAAAATCGGACCATTAGTTGCTGAGATATTGACGATAGAAAATGGTGGGTTGTTTGGGTGAAACTTAGAAAACATCAATTTTCCTGTTTTTAAACCTTTGCATTGCAATATCTCAGCAACTAAAGGTCGTATCAACATAGTCCGAATAAGCAAAATATAGAGAATTTTCTCAGCTTTTCAAAAATATTTTTTTCAAAACTGGGCAAACATGTGCACTAATTTAAAAAAATGAAAAACTGCGACTATTTTCAAAAAAGTCACTTAAATATGGCTATAACTTGAAAACGGTGCACTTTATCAAAATTTTACTAAAGTGATTTTTGATTGCAAATTTGATTTTACATCGAAAAATGAAGTTGAAAAATTTTTACGACCAAAATTTCGATTTTTTGAAAAAATCAGTATTGATTAAAAAATTCATAACTCGGTCAGTGATTTTTTGCACAACCTGGAAATTTCTGAAAAGTTGGCATTTTATGTCTTCTAAAACATATCAAAAAATAAAAAAAATTAAAAATAGTGTTTTTTTGTAAATCAAGTTTTAGTGATAAAAAGTTAAATAAAAAAATCACCAAATTTTTTTTTACCGTGTATTATTTTTTCCAGTGTAGTCCGTATCCATACCTACAACTTTGCCGAAGACACCAAATCGATCAAAAAATTCCTTCAAAAGATACAGATTTTTGAATTTTCATACATCATTTTTGTATGGACAGCTGCCGAATTTGTATGGAAAATTATATGGACAAACTAATGATGCAAAATGGCTTCTTTGGGCATACCGAAGGCACCAAAAAAGTTTCAGCCGGATTAAAAAATACAAAAATTAAAATTGAAGAAAAAAGACCGATTTCGTAGAGAATTGCTCCTTTGTCCAAATAGCCCATTTTTTTTGAATAACCGTAAATCGGGGTAACTTTGATAGCCAGAGAGAATGTAAATTATGTTTGTTAATAATAAATAATATATATTTTTGAAATAGAATTCAAAGCAATCTTTATATCTTTTATAGACATTTTTAGCAGAAAAAAAAACTTATAAATTGTGAAAACTTTTGGTTTATGCATCGAAACTTGTTCGAAATGCAATATGAATCAATAAGTTTGTAAACAAAACTAGTTTTTTTTTTGCAATTCTGCTGTGAAACTGTCAACTTTTGCTGTCCTTCTGGATAAACGAAACAGCCTACTTTTCAGTGCCAACAATATCAGAATGGAAAATTAATACCTTTCAATACTGAAAAGTTCTACTTATTTTTGAACGGTATATTTACTTAACACTTGGATAATTGGCATAAAATTTCATTCAAAAAGCGTTCTTCAGAATTGCAAAAAAATCGTTAGTAACTCTTTGCAAAACTTGATTATTTTTAGCACTCGTCGTGTTTATCCAACTCTGTAAACCTGTACGACTCTTGCTGAAAAAAAAATGATTTTGGCAACTTGTTTTTCATAAACCAACGAACTCTATGTAAAATAGTGATCAATAAAAATGAAAATGTATGGACCTTGTGCGGCCTACCACAGTACATGTTTTAAAAATAATAAACAACAACATTTTTTTACAAAATTTCAAAACTTTCAATGAAATTTTAAGTGTAACCAGTTAAAATTAATTTCAATTGCATTCCCCCTGCGTTTAGAATCATTTTTAACATGTTCGAGTTTGTTTTTAAAATATTCTGATTTTTTGAAAATTTTTCATGTTTACCCAAAAAAATAACTTTTGCAATTTCTTTTTTGAATTGTTGAATGCCTATTAAATTAGAAAATGTATATTTTCAATGTTTCAAAACCACAATTTTGGCCACCATCTTGGATTTAAAAATTTTAAACTTAAGAGATCATACTTAAGCTCAATAATCAGAAATAAGACTACAATTTTTTTTATTCGATTATCCGAAGTTTTGATTAGCCGAAGTGAAAGTTTGCCAAGGCCTTCAGATAATCGAGCCTGGACTGTACCTGGAAAAAGCTTCATAAATATCAAAAAAATATCTCGGCACCAAGCTCAATAATCAGAAATAAGACTACAATTTTTTTTATTCGATTATCCGAAGTTTTGATTAGCCGAAGTGAAATTTTGCCAAGGCCTTCAGATAATCGAGCCTGGACTGTACATGGAAAAAGCATCATAAATATCAAAAAAATATCTCGGCACCATTCAATCCGATTTTTGCAGTCTTAGACACAAAAGAATGGTGATAAGTTTGACTTTTTGGGAAAAATAGTAAGGAGTTTCAAAAATTTAGCTTAACATTTGATAAGGTCGTATGAAAACCTAAAATGCTGTTTTGAAGGTCTTGGGACCAAAGAGCCTATGTCTGAAAATATTTTTACCTGATTCCAAGTAATTTAAATACGCAACTTTTGGTACCCTAACATGTATAGGACATCGCTGAAATTTTCAAGTTATCGCAGTGTTAGTGAAAAAGTCGATTTTTGCCGTTTTCGTCATTTTCCCATTTTTGTGCGTGGCGCTTCGAAATACCGAATTTTTTTTTCAAAGATCGTATCTCAGAAAATTGAAAACATAACTTCACAATTTTTTTGATATGTTATGTAAAATTTTCCGAGGAATCAGGTAAACATATTTTCAGACATTTGGTATTTGGTCCCGAGCTCTTAAAAACAGCATTTTAGGTTTTCATACGACCTTTTCAAATGTTAAGCTAGATTTTTGAACCTCCTTACTATTTTTCCCAAAAAGCCAAAATAATCACCTTTCTTTTGTGTCTAAGACTGCAAAAATCGGATTGAATGGTGCCGAGATATTTTTTTGAAAAAGTGGCTTTTGCGAAAAATGACGAAGGTTAGAGACTGACGTAAATAATTACTTTTTTAAGGAATTCTGAGTACGCCATCAAATCGGACGTCCTGTTTTACTTTAAAGTCCCTTGGACACCAAACTTCTATCTTTTTTGATTTTCGAACAATAAATTACTGAAAACGTGTCTTAGTAAAAATTCATCAAAATGAATGGGTCAAACCGCCCCACCGTCACGAGATGTCCAAAAATGAATCTCGGATTCGTGATAAGGGATCGAAGTTTCCATAGTTTCACAAAAATCGAAGAAGGTTCGGGGCAACTGCTGTGTGAGTTGGCGAAGAATAACCCACATATGAAGCATTTTCATTTGATTTCACTTTTTTTTTTTTGAAGAACAACTTTTTATATCAATTGAAATGAAAAATTAGCTTCAAATTTGACGAATTAAAAAAAAAACAACCTGATCCAGTCTAAGTTCACCGCAGTGCAACAGTGCTAACTAGTCGTCGTCGTCGTAGTCATCCTCGTTAGTTCCACTGCGGTTACAGTTCAGCACCGAGTGGCATCACGGGTCCCGCCAACCACCGTCAGCATCAGGCATCGCTGCTCAAGTGACCGTCCCGAGGGAGGCCAGCGGCTTAAGCGCCTGCTCACGAGTCTGGTTCACCTGGCTGTGTAACGGAAAAAGCCCAACACGCTAGCGAGATTCGTTTCCACGGCTAATTCCTGCTGGTGTTTCGTGGGAGTTGAGGCATTGCTGCGTGAAAATCGTACCTCCAGATCGCTCAACGATGGTGACGGTGGACAAACAGATAGCAGACTACGGGGGTGTGAGCCGTCATCACGAAACCATGGTTAGTTTCGGCTGAAATTGTATGAATGGGGTCGTATTGGAGATGCTTTCGAGGATCATAGAGTTTGAATTCTAATCTAAACAAACCCTGAGTAGTTTCTACCACAATTTCCAATCCACCGCTAAGCTGCCACATGTAATTTTATTTTGAACATTTTTGTTTCGCCGCATTTCATAACGAAGCAATCAATCACCTCAATGGGAACGGACAGCATGGATTATAAAATTCTATCAAATCGCGTTTTTTACACTGAGGGAAATTTCAGCCCTCAAAAGTAACAAGTGAAACCAAGTACTTCTGCGCAAATCTTTTCCGAGTGTAGTTCTACAGCGAACGAATTTACATTCGCGTTGAACTCGTTGAACCCCGGGATGTCCCGCGGGTGAATTGATTCGGCGATAGATTAGCTAGCTTTTTGCAAATGTACCTCTACGCTGGAAAAAACCCCGAATCCGAAGCCCAGCACCGCAGGTTTTTGGTTAGCAAATCTCGATAGAAAAATGATGAAATGGATGAACAAATGGATGAATTGCAAACGAGATTGGAGTGGGCGAAAAAAATACAGAAAAAAGAAAGATGAATGTTAGCTTTGATGAGCTGGCAGCACTGACAGAATCAATCCGCATGTTCGGTTTTGAAATGGGTTTTGCGGTGGAAAGTCCCTCAGGGGTGTAAAATTTACATGAAACATCGATTGATAGGTGGAGTGGTTTGCTCGCACAGGTAGATGAATTTTGGAAACGACTACCGAACTCCACAAGTATAAATTGAGCATTTGAAGATTGTTTTAACTTTAAATTATTTGTTTTCTAGAAATCGAAACATTCTTATTCCTCTTCCAATAAAATGCAATCAAGGCTTCTACAACAACAATCCAAAGATTTATCTCCTGGACAATGGCCTTTCTGACCAGCTCAATATAACTCTCCATAACTATCTTTCCGGTATACGCTGGACCTCCAGCCAAAGGAGTGGGGAAAAAAGCAATCATTACTTTAAAACTGCGCCAAAACCCATCCTCATCCAGCGTGACCACTTTTGTAGTGCCTCCCCTCCCAACTATACAGAGAATTTCGTCCTGGTTTCGTTTTTCGCCTCGCTTTTTTTCTATAAATAAAAGCTCGCAACATAAATATGGCAGGCTGGTCACAACCACCCAGCCCAAAAAGGTATTGTAGTGTGTGCCTGATCCTTAACCAACAAAAATTGTGAAAAAAAATAGAGACAAAAAAATTGTTGCAACCCCAGAAGATGGAAAGGCTGCCGAAGTGAAGCACCGTAAGGAATAAATATTATCACAATTGCGCCGTGGCTGCAGTGGACATATATCTACAGTAAATTGCGGTTTTGTTCTCAATTTGGAGGCCCAACTATCTGTGGGAAGCAGCGGTGGCAGTAGTATACGAGGTGCTACACTGTAAGGATTGGCCCGCCGGGAATCACAATAGTGCGCCCGGGGCTCTCTTTCAATAAATACCAGTGCGCCAGCGAAATTATGAGAACCCGAGCAGAACATCTTTAAAAAATAAAACCATTTACTAGAAAAAAAAATCAAAACGCAAAAAGCAAAAAGCAAAAAGCAAAAAGCAAAAAGCAAAAAGCAAAAAGCAAAAAGCAAAAAGCAATAAGCAATAAGCAAAAAGCAAAAAGCAAAAAGCAAAAAGCAAAAAGCAAAAAGCAAATTGTTAATTGTTAATTGTTAATTGTTAATTGTTAATTGTTAATTGTTAATTGTTAATTGTTAATTGTTAATTGTTAATTGTTAATTGTTAATTGTTAATTGTTAATTGTTAATTGTTAATTGTTAATTGTTAATTGTTAATTGTTAATTGTTAACTGTTAATTGTTAATTGTTAATTGTTGATTGTTAATTGTTAATTGTTAATTGTTAATTGTTAATTGTTAACTGTTAATTGTTAATTGTTAATTGTTAATTGTTAATTGTTAATTGTTAATTGTTAATTGTTAATTGTTAATTGTTAATTGTTAATTGTTAATGGTAATTGTTAATTGTTAATTGTTAATTGTTAATTGTTAATTGTTAATTGTTAATTGTTAATTGTTAATTGTTAATTGTTAATTGTTAATTGTTAATTGTTAATTGTTAATTGTTAATTGTTAATTGTTAATTGTTAATTGTTAATTGTTGATTGTTAATTGTTAATTGTTAATTGTTAATTGTTAATTGTTAATTGTTAATTGTTAATTGTTAATTGTTAATTGTTAATTGTTAATTGTTAATTGTTAATTGTTAATTGTTAATTGTTAATTGTTAATTGTTAATTGTTAATTGTTAATTGTTAATTGTTAATTGTTAATTGTTAATTGTTAATTGTTAATTGTTAATTGTTAATTGTTAATTGTTAATTGTTGATTGTTAATTGTTAATTGTTAATTGTTAATTGTTAATTGTTAATTGTTAATTGTTAATTGTTAATTGTTAATTGTTAATTGTTAATTGTTAATTGTTAATTGTTAATTGTTAATTGTTAATTGTTAATTGTTAATTGTTAATTGTTAATTGTTAATTGTTATTTTTTTGCTTTGTTTTGAATCTTATTCTTCCAGTTTTCACTGATTATCTGTGGAACGATATGATTTAAATATAAAATTTTACATATCTAGCGAACGTGTCATGCAACTTTCCCGGTTTGCATGTTCAGCAGAACATTCCAAGTCAAACCGAACCCTGCATAGCTGCAAATCCAAACATTTGCAGCCCAAACTTTTCATTAGTATTGCTGCAAGTTTTCCCGCGCACCGAACAATCTATTCAAGACTCTTCCCAAAGAATCAACAGCGCAAAACTTTCGTACCGGGGCTTCATTTCCCGAAATGTTCCTTTCCTCCGCAACTCTCCCAACTCTTCTTTTCCACGTCGTGAAGCAAGTAAGGTGCAGTCTGAGCAAGGAAGAAGCATCGAAACAATGATTCTTCTCGCGTTGCACCACCACCACCGGAGGAGGCTGGAGCGGTGCCAAAAAGTTTGCGATCGCTTTTGGTATAATGTAATTGTTTCAACTTTTTTTTTCGTTGCCTCCTCACCGTCAGTGCCAACTTTTGCCGACACCCTTCGGGAGTAGGTTTGGAAGCTTTTCTCCTGCAGCCTTGCTTTGTCCCCGCTAGGGGGACATTTGGAGGTTTGGTTAGGTTAGTTTGTATGATTCATCCAAAATAACGATTTTTTTTGTTAATTTTTGTTGTTTTTAATCCTGATCACGACCGTCATGATTTTGAAAAAAATCTGACTATAAATTGGAATTTATAAATCTTGTTTATATTTATGTAATTCAAAATTGTAACTTAGCATGGAACTCGTCACTTTTATTTTCGGGAAAAGGCCAACTTTTTCGGGTGAGATATCCTTTCCCTCGCACGATTCAGACTCATCCACTCGTTCGAGATGATGCTTCAGGATTCTCATTTTCGTCCTGTTTGCCACAACCACCTCGAGAAGGGATGAGGAAAAAAAAGATGATTTTTATGTTGATGATTTTGCACCCGGCTCGGCCAGACTCCGGCTAGAGTGTCCTGGGCCCGGGCTAAAACTACAATGAGTGAGAGCGCATTTCTGGAAGCAATAAAGAGGAAATTGATTGTAGTCCTTATCGAAGGTGATGAAAGCAAATAATCAATCAATGGGGGGAAAATTGCGTTATCCTTCGGGGATTGGCTCGGAGGATCTCGTTTAAGGTGGCGGCTAGTGGCTACTCCTCAACAACTGTTGTGCGCAACGAGATTATAGGGGGAAGGATGATGATTCAATTTCATGTTGGGTGCTGGCGGCTGAAAGTGACGTTTGGTGTCGGCGTTATCTACCGGAACATTGGATTGATCAAAAGTTAATTTTTACCTACGGATAGGTTTCTTTTAGTAAACAATCCCCCGGCAGGAGCTTGACCTATGAACCAGCTGTGTGATTTATTATGGAAGCTTTCACATACTTTTGATGGAAACTGATTTATTGAAGTACAGAAGTACCGATCAATCAAACAATATACAGGCTACCGGTTAATCAAGAAAATTAGATCAAAACAAGCCGATCAATGCAGCTGATCCTATCAAAAAATCAATCAATAATTTTAATTTCAAGTGCAAACTAACTATTCAATTCAATAACTTGAAGGGGTTTAATTATTAAGTATTTTATTAAATACCTCTGGAACCATCGGTAAATTTTTACCATTTTTGACAAGGTCCTATATTTTGCGCCAAATTGTTGTCCCAAATCGAATGCCTTCATTGAAAACCGAGATTATCAAAGTTGATATTTTTATTCATTGCTATATCTCCTTAAGAAATTTGTAAAATCGTTACAATGTCTCCACGTCGGAATACATTTTTTGACATTCTCGCTTGTGATTTAGTTTTTTAAAAGTTCAATTCATTACTAGGGGAAATTCTCGTATGTTTGGCAGGGTGAGCACTTGCTCCTAACTCCATCCAATTTGCTGATTTTCACTATTTAAACTACTAATTTTGCAAAACTTTTGATAGAAACTTGGTTGCTCACTTCTTATTGAGCTATTTATCACTCGAGTTCAGTTGAAAACGCTTTTAATAAGCTTTAATTGATTGTCAAAGCTCTGACCTGCCAACATTAGAGGCACGCTGGAATTAGATGCCGTTCCCCTATTTTGTTTTATATTTCTTCGGAATGGGAAGGAATTCATTTAAAATAAAATTTTGACCATCAAATGCCTTCTTATATTGTTTCTTTGCAATTTATGATTTAAAACGTGATTTTCACCCATTCCTCATATTTATATATACAGCAATTCCCCACGAAAACAGCATGGAAAAAAACAAAAGTGTTCGGATCGGGCTCAAAATTTTTCTGGGGGTTCCCTGGCCGAAATAATTAGACCCGTATTTTTTTGTTTGGCCATTTGGGTGACCTACGCCGTGTTAGGGTAGTCTGAAAAATGGCCATTTTCATCGATTTTCGCAAAAACCACTTTTTTCGAAAAATCATAACTCCTCGCCATTTCAACCGATTTCAATTGTCTTATACGCAAATGGATGGTGATAAGTTGGCCTTTCAAAGAAAAATAATAAGAAGTTTTCAAAATTTAGCCTAACATATGAAAAGGGCGTATGAAACTTTAAAATGCCGTTTTGACGGTGTCTGGACCAAAGAGCCTATGTCTGGAAATGTTTTTATCGGATTCCCCGGACATTTTTACATAACATACTAAAAAATTGGAAGGAGTTGATTAACAGGATTCAGAGATATGATTTTTTGAAAATAAAAACCGTGTTTTTCGACGCGCCGCGCGCCAAACCCGGAGAATGACGAAATCGGCAAAAAATCAACTTTTTCCACTAAAACGGCGATAACATTAAAATTTCAGCGATGACCTATAGATGTTTGGGTACCAAAATTTTCGTAATTGAAAGACGCAACTTTTGGTACCCAGACATGTATAGGTCATCGCTGAAATTTTAATGTTATCGCAGTTTTAGTGGAAAAAGTTGATTTTTTGCCGATTTCGTCATTCTCCGGGTTTTGCGCGCGGCGCGTCGAAAAACACGGATTTTATTTACAAAAAATCATATCTCTGAATCCTGTTAATGAACTCCTCCCATTTTTTAGTATGTTATGTTAAAATGTCCGGGGAATCCGATAAAAATATTTCCAGACATAGGCTCTTTGGTCCAGACACCGTCAAAACGGCATTTTGAAGTTTCATACGTCCTTTTCATATGTTAGGCTAGATTTTGGAAACTTTTTACTATTTTTCTTTGAAAGGCCAACTTATCACCTTCCATTTGCGTATAAGACAATTGAAATCGGTTGAAATGGCGAGGAGTTATGATTTTTCGAAAAAGTGTTTTTTGCGAAAATCGACGAAAATGGCCATTTTTCAGACCACCCTAACACGGCGTAGGTCACCCAAATGGCCAAACAAAAAAATACGGGTCTAATTATTTCGGCCTGGGAATCCCCAGAAAATTTTGAGCCCGATCCGAGCACTTTTGTTTTTTTCCATGCTGTTTTCGTGGGGAATTGCTGTATCGTGAAACAGCCCTTAAAAAATAAAAACTCTCAATTTTTTATGTAATTTGCAATCTGCAAATGCATCTTATTTTTGTCGATTTTTTAAAGTTTGCAGTCGAAAAGAGCCACAATACCTTTCTGTTATTTTTTTAACACCAAGGGAAGGTTAAATCTTTGTGCAGTATCACAGTGTTTGGAATGGCAAAATTAAGTGGAATAAATTGACAACTCGTTTATTTGACGTCCTAGTCAAATGGTGTCTTCGGAATCGTTGTTGTATTTGATGAGGGCAACCTTTTGAAGTTATTGACATTCAGAGCGACGACCTTCCAACCAACCAAAAACTAACTTTGTTGGATGACGTTGTAGGGCTCCCTCAAAATGTTAGCATTTTAGCGGCCAAAGAGTTGTTTATGACATAAAATTACACATCTATGCCGAAGACAGCAAAATGTTTTGAGCCTTTATTTAGGAGTTATAACCAATTTTAAGTGATTTTGAGCCTATTTTCAAGTTGCTTTGTTCAAAATGGCGCATTTTGGTGCAAAACCGAACAATGCACCTGTAAGTACACACTTTCAACTACATTTCCTGAAAATATCTCCGTGTCAATATGTGTCTATTTTTAAATATCTCAATTTAAATTTGACGGTTTTTTAAACAATTTGTTTATAATTTTTAAGCGGAATCTTAATAAAAACGTGGTAATAATCGGTAAATTGAAGGGTAAATTGATCGATTTTTATGGAAAATACATTGTCGATAAAAAAAATACACCAACCCTTCTAAAGTGACCAAATATAAATGGAAATACTTAATTTTAAATACGAACAATTATTGAAAATTTTCACTTACATTAGTTTTTGGGCTGAACATGTTTTTATTCATAATTTTAGAACGTGTGTCATCCAAACACTGTACAGTAGTGTATACTAAATCGTATACTATACATGTTTGCATATTTCAATAACAAACATTTTGATACCCAAACAGGTATAGGTCATTGCCGAATTTTTCGAGTTTTTGCAGTTTTAGTAAAAAAAAAGTTGATTTTTACTGTTTTCGTAATTTTCTTGATTTTGTGTGCGGCGCGTTGGAAAATCCAGATTTTATTTTCAAAAAATCCTGATGATGACCCTCATCCATTTTTTGATATAAAATGTTAAATTGTCCGAGGAATCCGTTAAAAATATTTTAAGATATAGGCTTTTTGATACCGTCAAATCGGCATTTGAAGTTTTCATAAGGCTTTTTCAATTGTTTGAAACTCAAAAACTGTTTTTTCTTGAAAATCAAACTAATCATCTTTCATTTGTGCCCACACAGCTAAAATCAGTTAAAATGGAGTTATGATTTTTCGAAAAAATTGTGTTGCCTTCCTCACCTCAATGAGGAAAGGCTATAAAAATCACTTGAAAAATGAACTTCTTTATTCGACTTCGTAGACCCACCTTTTTAACCTACACCTATCGACTCAGAATCAAATTCTGAACAAAAGTCTGTGCGTGTGTATGTCTGTATGTCACATGATTATCTCCGGACTGGCTGAACCAATTCGGACCGTTTTGGTCTCTTTCTTGACCCTAGTTAATATTATGAAGTTTAGAAAAGTACTTCAAAAGTTATGCTAAAAAAACGATTTTAGCTAAATTTTGAAAGATTGTAAAAAGGGTGGTTTTTGTGAGAAAATCCTTCATGCTATATATTGTTAGAAAGGTATTTGAAAGACCTTTCCAACGCGTTCAAAAGATTGAAGATCTGACAACCCCATCAAAAGTTATGAGCACTTAAGTGTTATTTCTAAATTCTTTTGAGGCCGGATCTCAAATATTTTGATGAAAAAGTTGTCCGGATCTATCATGTGACCCATCGTTAGATAGGTAAACCTTTCCAAAGAGCCCAAAAAATTGAAGATCTGACAACCCTATCAAAAGTTATAAGTACTTTAGTACTTTACTGTGTTTTGTATTCTCTTTATGAATGTGAGGAATGCACCAACCACCTAAAGGTGGATTAAGTAACGTTTTTTGAGAAAATCGTAAAAAAATTACATTTTTTGGACCACCCTAACATGGCGTAGGTCACCCTAATGGCCAAACAAAATAATACGAGGGCAATTCTCTGAGAATTCGGTCATAAGATTTTTTTATGTATTTTTCAATCCAGCTGAAACTTTTTTGGTGCCTTGGTATGACCAAAGAAGCCTCTTAGCATCATTAGTTTGTCCATATAATTTTCCATACAAATTTGGTAGCTGTCCATACAAAAATGATGTATGTATATTTTGCTTTTTTTTAATTTTTGTTGATACGACTCCTAAATGATGAGATATTGCCATGCCAACCCCCCCTTTTTTAATGTCGATATCTCAGCAACTAATGGTCCGATTTTCAATGTTGAAATATGAAACATTTGTGAGTTTTCCAATGTCTCAGTAACTAAGGGTCATTTTTTAAAGGTGGGAAAATATTTTTAAATTTTAAACTGCGACTTTTTTAAAAAAACTTTCCTAAACTGGCTATAACTTGAAAATGTTCGCAGAGAATTGCTCACGAGTCTATCGATTTCAAGCCAGGGAGCCTCCAGTACAATTTTGAGCCAAATCGAAGAACTGTAATTTTTTCCTTAACTTTCATATGGAACTGCTGTATTGATATCCTATATCGAGAAATTTTAATTAATCAATTTTTTTTTCTTAAATAAATTTAATCTAGTTTGTCAAGTTTTATGTGAAAACAGCTATTTTTTCAGATAAACGATGACAAAAATCATTCCACTAAGGGTTAATCCTGCTCGGTGTATCGTCCAGCATCATCAACGGATTAGCTGCTTGTTTCAAGTCTAGTCAGACCTAAATTCAACACCGGAGTTGCGGGGTTTTGGAATGGGCGGGCTGGAAGGCGGCTTACGTAGCAGAGCCCCGCCCCGCATAATGTACCCCTAAGCGGCTTTAGACTCCCAACAATCGGCAACCATGTGTGGAAAAGCTTCCCGGAAAATGGCGACAACGAAAAGCGAAAGGGGGAGCAAAAAAAAAAAACAGAAAAGCTCAATGAAAAGCAGCGTTATAGAAAAAAAATCAAACACAAAATCTTTAAAAAAATAAAGAGCTTATGCAAATACGTTTTTCATATGCATAAGAGCATGTGTGTGTGTGTTCGCGGGCTTTCCAAATGATGAGTTTTTCCTTCATTTTTTGTGCGGTTTGTTAAAGAAACCAGTGAGGGGTGATGGTGGAGATTTGCCTACATTTAATACCACCCCTTAAAAAGAGAAACACAAAAGGCGTTTTTTGAGAACTGGTCGACAGCTTTCCCGAACAGATTTGCTGTTTATGACGTTGGGATCTACTCATGAATACGTACCCATTCGCACTGGTGGACATCAGCCCGGATTTTTCTCATAATTTATTTACTTAGGTTCTGGCCCGGGGTCTATTGCTTTCCACATTTTGCATTTATATGGTGAACAGAAAGCATCTCGGGTTATTTGGGTGAGACTTAGAAAACATCAATTTTCTTTTTTTAAATCTTTGCAAAGTTCATATACGCAAAATATATACAATTTTTTCAGCATTTCAAAAAATATTTTTTTAATAGTGAGCAATAATGGGCACTAATTTTAAAAACTGAATAACTGCGACTATTTTCCAAAAAGTTTCCTAAAAATGGCTATAACTTTAAAACGGTGCACCTAATCAAAATTTCACTAAAGTACTTTTTGATTGCAAATTCGTTATTAATTTTTGCGACCAATATCTCATTTTTTTTAAATCAGTATTGATTGAAAAAATCATAAATCGATCAAAGATTTTTTGTCTTTTCAGGAAATTTCTGAAAGGTTGACAGGACATCGACATCATCAAAGACATCAACTTAGGGGACATCAAATGCCAACTTTTCAGAAACCGATCAGAAACAAAAAAAATTAAAAATTGTGCAAATAAAATTTTAGTGACAAAAAGTGAAATTAAAAATCATCAAAAAATATTTTACCGTATGTAATTTTTTTCAGTGTAGTCCATATACATAACTACAACTTTGCCCAAGACACCAAACCGATCAAAGAATTCCTTTAAAAGATCCAGATTTTTTAATTTTCATATATCATTTTTGTATGGACAGCTGCCAAATTTGTATGGAAAAGTATATGGACAAACTAATGATGCAAAATGGCTTCCTTGGGCATACCAAAGACACCTATAAAGAATTGTTCATCTATCTTTAACCTTGAAACTCAGAATGGTACGTTACGTTTTATCGAAAAAAAATCAAAGGCCTTTTAAATTGAAAATTTGATTTTTTTCTGATTTGAATTTTTTTACCATTTTTTAATATTTCTGAAAAACGAAGATTTTTTTTTAATTTCATAACACTTTATTTTGATCATCCTGTGGCTCAACAGATGACTTTTTTAGTTGCATAAACCATATCAAATACTTTCAATTTCAAAAAATACGTTTTATCAGATTTTCTTTACAAAAGAAAAAGAAAACACCATATGGATTGCAAAATACAAATGTTCAAATATTTTTATACAAATTTGTATGGAAAGTTGCCAAATTTGTATGGAGACTTGAAAAGACGAACGAGTTGCGCCTTGTTTGGCCGCAGGAAAATCCATAAGTATTGTTAAAATAATAATAATAATTTAGTTCAAATTTCGTGAAATCGATCGATTTCATAAAACAATGCTCGATCGGCAAAAAAATATTTAAATAAAATATTTTTAAAATGAGAAGAATTATATTTTCAGGCCAAATTACTAAATAAAATTTTCATTTTTTGAATCAATATAACTATTTTTGTTGTTTAATTCAGCTTTTTTTTATTATAAGAGACTCAAATATTCCTGTTTTTTTATATATATGTGGACATAAATCTTGTTGTCCATTTTGATTTAATTCACGTTTTCTTTTTTTTAATGTTGGTTCAATATACTTTCACTAAAAGTCATTTTTAAATAAACCAAAAAAAAATGTCTGCATAACACAAACAGGCTTCTTATGCTCTTTTTTATTTTTAAAAATTCTCCAATTCTTAAAAAAGGGATTTTTTTTCTGAGCGCAAATCTCAACTAAATTAGTGTTCACTATTTTTTGATTTAATATTAATTTATTTGAGTAAATTTTCTGATTAAGTCAAGACACCAAGTCTTCGGTAAAGTTGTAGGTATTGAGAAAAAATAGGTACACGGAAAAAATAGCAGATTTTTTAATCAACTTTTTTTCACTAAAACTCAATTTCCCAAAATACGTATTTTTTGATTTTCGAGATTTTTAATATGTTTTAGGGGACAAATGTCGTTAAATTTCCGGTCTTTTCGAAAAAAATATTTTGAATTTTTTTTAATCAAGACTAGCATTTTAAATGGGCGAAATATTCAATGTTTGGCACTTTTAAAATGTTAGTCTTGATTTAATTTTTTTTTTATAATATTTTTTTCGAAAAGATCGGAAAATTTCATTGATAATCGGACCATTAGTTGCTGAGATATCGTTATAGAAAATGGTGGGTTATTTTGGTGAGATTAAGAAAACTTAAATTTTCGTGTTTCTTTTTCTTAAAGCGGCTCTATCTCAGCAACCCGAGGTCCAATCTTCAATGTCTCTTAGACACTTTATAGCAAATTTTCAGAACTTCTCAAAAAACATATTTTGAGAAATAGTTACTTATGGTCACTATTTTTAAAAATTAAAAAATTGCAAATGTTTCGCTAGAATCAAACTTTCGGTGGCTATATCTTGAAAACGAAGCCCTTTATCAAAAAATCTGTAAAGTACTTTTCGATTGCAAATTCAATTTTGCATTAAAAAATAATGTCAAAATTGTGTTTTGCATGAAACTTTGATTTTTTCCAAAAATCACTGTTTTTTTTCAAAAATTCATAACTCGGCGGCAGATTTTTTGACCATGTTTCTCTATGGCTCAAAAGTTGCGGATTTTTGTCCTCTAAAACATATCAAAAAATCTCGAAAATAAAAAATATCCATATTCTGAAATTGAGTCATAGTAAAAAAAGTTGATAAAAAAATCTGCAAACATTTTTTTCCGTGTACCTATTTTTCTAAAAAGTTCGCAACAATACCTACAACTTTGCCGAAGACACCAAATTGATCAGAAAATTCAGTCAAAAGTCGCAGTTGTTTGAATATTTACATACCATTTTTGTATGGACTGCAGCCAAAATTGTACGGAGACTTGTATGAGTGAACCAATGACGCAAAATAGCTTATTTGGTCATAGGGAAGGCCCCCACAAAGTTTGAGCCAAATAAAAAAATACAAAAAATAAAAATGGTCGAAATTGGCCGATTTCGTAGAGAGTTGCTCTTAAGTATCTTAAAATTTTGAAAAAAACAAACCAAATTTGCTACTTTCACCCATATGAAGGGGCCCTTGAAGCTCTTAAAGATTCCTGGATAATATTATGAAAAAGTAAAAATTCCTTTTGATCCCTAATTCCAAGACATTTTAGTAATTTTGTTTTTTTTGTTGTTATTTTCTTGAATAGATTCAAATAAAAATGCTGCTTGCAGTCCACTCCTGAAAGAGAGTATGGGTAATTCTCTACCAACTCACACGAAATCGGGAAAAGTTGCCCCGACCCCTCTTCGATTTGCGTGAAACTATGTCCTAAGGGGTAACTTTTGTCCCTGATCACGAATCCGAGGTCCGTTTTTAGATATCTCGTGACGGAGGGGCGGTTCGACCCCTTTCAATTTTTGAACATGCGAAAAAGAGGTGTTTTTCAATAATTTGCAGCCTGAAACGGTGATGAGATAGAAATTTGGTGTCAAAGGGACTTTTATGTAAAATTAGACGCCCGATTTGATTACGTACTCAGAATTCCGAAAAAACGTATTTTTCATATAAAAAAAAAACACTAAAAAAGTTTAAAAATTCTCCCATTTTCCGTTACTTGACTGTAAAAATTTTTGGAACATGTCATTTTATGGAAAATTTGATGTACTTTTTGAATCTACATTGACCCAGAAGGGTCATTTTTTCATTTAGAACAAAAATTTTCATTTTAAAATTTCGTGTTTTTTCTAACTTTGCTGGGTTATTTTTAAGAGTGTAACAATGTTCTACAAAGCTGTAGAGCAGACAATTACAAAATTTTTGATATATAGACATAAGGGGTTTGCTTATAAACATTACGAGTTATCGCGATTTTACGAAAAAAAGTTTTGAAAAAGTAACTTTTTGCGTTTCTCTTTGTTTCGTCGTCCGTGTCTGTCGCGGGTGACCATGAACGGCCATGATCGATGACGACCAACTTTTTCAAAACTTTTTTTCGTAAAATCACGATAACTCGTGGTGTTTATAAGCAAACCCCTTATGTCTATATATCAAACTTTTTGTAATTGCTCTACACTTTTGTAGAATATTGTTACACTCTAAAAAATAACCCTGCAAAGTTAGAAAAAACACGAAATTTTAAAATGAAAACTTTTGTTCTAAATGAAAAAATGACCCTTCTGGGTCAATGTAGATTCGAAAAGTACATCAAATTTCCCATAAAATGACATGTTCCAAAATTTTTTAGAGTCGAGTAACGAAAAATGGGAGAATTTTTAAAACTTTTTTAGTGTTTTTTTCGATGAAAAATACTTTTTTTCGAAATTCTGAGTACGCCATCAAATCGGGCGTCTAATTTTACACAAAAGTCCCTTTGACACCGAATTTCTATCTCATCACCGTTTCAGGCTGCAAATTATTGAAAAACACCTCTTTTTTCGCATGTTCAAAAATGGAAGGGGTCGTACCGCCCCTCCGTCACGAAATATCAAAAAACGGACCTCGGATTCGTGATCAGGGACAAAAGTTACCCCTTAGGACAAAGTTTCACGCAAATCGAAGAGGGATCGGGGCAACTGCTGTGTGAGTTGGCGGAGAATTACCCGTATACATTTGCTTTTAGGTTGCCAAACACACTTATGCGAACAAATTCCATCAATTTTTGGGCCACCTGAAGTTCGAAGAAGGGCTTAGAAGCCTTTTACTGCTTTTTTTTTGTCAACAAAGTACGCTTTCAAAAAAATTGCATAGCAGAGTCATTTTTCAGTTGATTTGTACCTCAGAATTGGCCACATTGTTGAAATTAACCCGGGCAGACGGTAATAACGAAACTCATGCCATTTCAATAACAAGTACTGTTAAAATAACAAAAAATGTTATGGAATTTTCTAGAAAAATCCATTTCTGCATAAGGGTTCAATAACAGTTTATGTTATCATAACAAAATTTGTTATTGGTCTGATATTTTTTGAAAGCCAAAACAACTCGGGAATAACATTTTTTGTTATGGAAGAATACCTCCAACTGTTTTTGGAATGATCGGGTTAGTTGATAAAATAACAAAAAATAATGACAAAAATTTGTTCGAAGAATAACTAAAAATGTTATTAGTCTGTTATTACAATAACAATAAAATCATAACGGGGAATTACAAAACTTGTTATAAATAACATATAATGTTATTTGCCTATTATTTTCAAATATCAAAAAATGTTATTCCCAAGTTATTTCCGTCTGCTCGGGAATGCCTTTTCAGAACAAGCTATTTGATTCCATCCTGAGTTTGGTTGAAAACTGATTTTTTTTTTCAAATCATTCATCTTTTGGCATCAATGCCATCGAATTTCGTTGCGTTCAAGAGCCCTTGCAGAAACATGGTTCAGCGATGCTTTTACCATCAACGGTTTGGTAGCACGGAATAAAGGGAAATCCTTTTTGTACGCTTAAACCTGAATCCCCAAACTATTGCATAACTTTTAGCAGAGAACCGTTGCAAACGCATTCGCGAACCCCTCTTGACAACTGCGTAGTGATGCTTTTTGGAATCAGCAATGTTGTCCGAAAAACTCTAAACCAATTTCCACATTTTGTGTGCTGCCCATACTTGAGCGTTGAAAGGTTTTGCCGAAAAGCAACGAGATGCACTTTCTATCGAAATGTACCACGGAAATATTTGTCAAGTAGAAGTGCTAAATTGGCTTTCTAGAATAAGGTCATCTAAATAATTATCCAAGCCCACCATCAGTTGCACAAAAGCTAACATATTAGTGGTGCCGATTTGAGTTTCAAAAACTCTTTGGAAACTCTTTCATCAAAATCCCCTCGGCAAACATTTAAACAGTTTAATTAGTGCTTAAGCAGAGTCGAGTTGGTAAGGTTAATGGAGTACGAGTGAAGGGGGGGGGGGGGAGGGAATTTGTTCGCCACAAAAGAAAAGCCCAAAAGCTCCCCATCGCAGGCTGATGATGCGTGGGGATTCCCGAGCAGACGGAAATAACGTGGGAATAACATTTTTTGTTATTTGAAAATATTAGGCCAATAACATTTTATGTTATTTATAACAAGATTTGTTATTCACCGTTATGATTTTTTTGTTATTGGATTGTTATTGTAATAACAGACATATAACATATTGCGTTATTCTTCGAACAAATCTTTGTTATTATTTTTTGTTATTTTAACAACTAATCCGATCATCCCAATAACAGTTGGAGTTATTCTTCCATAACAAAAAATGTTATTCTCGAGTTGTTTTGGCGTTCAACCAATATCAGACCAAAAACAAATGTTGTGATGATAACACAAACTGTTATTAAATCCTTATTCAAAAATGGATTTTGCAAGAATATTCCATAACATTTTTTGTTATTTTAACAGTATTTGTTATTGAAATGTCATGAATGTTGTTATTACCGTCTGCCCGGGTTAGAAGAAAAGTTGGGGCAAATTTTCACATAAAGGTGAGGAACGCCGCTAAGCCGTGTGCCAATAAATTCGTGGAGGCAAATTACTCAACAAAGTTTCTTGAACAGAGAAGGGAGCGAGGGGTACTTGAGAGCTGATGCTGCTTGCGAGTTATGGTTGTTTACGGTTAAGGCGAAATGTTTAGCGTTTTCCAAATCATTACCACTTTCCGTTTGTTGAACGTTTTCAAGGGGGTTAACTTTGCCGACGAGATTTTGAGGAGAAATGCGGTTTTGGCAGTACGGTTCCGAGGAACACTTGGTTGGAGTAAACAACCCGAGCAGACGGAAATAACTTGGGAATAACATTTTTTGATATTTGAAAATACTAGGCCAATAACATTTTACGTTATTTATAACAAGATTTGTTATTCGTCGTTATGATTTTTTTGTTATTGGAATGTTATTGTAATAACAGACTAATAACATTTTTAGTTATTCTTCGAACAAATCTTTGTTATTAATTTTTGTTATTTTAACAACTAATCCGATCATCCCAATAACAGTTGGAGTTATTCTTCCATAACAAAAAATGTTATTCCAAAGTTGTTTTGGCTTTCAACCAATACCAGACCAATAACAAATTTTGTTATGATAACATAAACCGTTATTAAACCATTATGCAGAAATGGATTTTTCAGGAAGATTCCATAACACTTTTTGTTATTTTAACAGAATTTGTTATTGAAATGGCATGAATTTTGTTATTACCGTCTGCCCGGGAAGCGACTTGAAGAATATATGAACAGGTTTTCTTGGTGAAGTATAGATGTTGCACGGACACGGAAAAAATGTGTGCGAGAAATCATGAATTTAGATTCATTAATTCGTGAATAGTTGAATTTATAATTTATTTATACTTTTGACTATTTTATGATTTTTATTCATCCCGGGCTGATGGTAAAAACAAAATTCATGCCATATCAATAACAAATACTGTTAAAATAACAGAAAGTGTAATGGATTCTTATTGAAAATCCATTTTTGCATAAGAGTTGAATAACGGTTTATGTTATCATAACAAAATTTGTTATTGGTCTGATTTTGATTGAAAGCAAAAACAACATAACAACAACAACAGGAATAACATGTTTTGTTAAGGAAGAAAAACTCCAACTGTTATTGAGATGATCGGATTAGTTGTTAAAATAACTAAAAAAAGTAACAAAAATTTGTTCAAAAAATTATTAAAAATTTTATCAGTTTTTTATTACAATAACTATCAAATAACAAAAAATCATAACGACGAATAACAAATCTTGTTATAAATAATATAAAATGTTACTGGCCTAGTAGGGGAACAGCATCTAATTCCAGCGTGCCTCTAATGTTGGCAGGTCAGAACTTTGACATTCAATTAAAGTTAATTAAAGGCGTTTTCAACTGAAATCGACTGATAAATAGCTCAATAAGAAGTGAGCAAGCAAGTTTATATCATAAGTTTTGCAAAATTAGTTGTTTAAATAGTGAAAATCAGTAAATTGGATGGAGTTAGGAGCGAGTGCTTAACCTGCCAAACATACGAGAATTTACCCTATTTTCAAAAATAAAAAAAAATATTCTAAAGGCGATTGTCCATACAAAAAAGTTTTTTTTTTGTATGAAAAATTGTTCACGAGGGAAGGGGGGGGGGGCTTGAGATTTCCAAAAAAGTGTCTACGTGGTTTGTGGATGGTCCCTAACATCCTTTTACCAAAAAAAAAAAAAACACCAAAAAATCAGAATCAACTCGGATCTTTTTGTACCCTTAGGAAAAGTTGTAGGGAATTGAATTTCCTACAAGAATCTCACACTTGGAAAATTTTGGGCAAGACCCGCGCCACCTGGCAGAATAAATTTCAACGACAAAAATCGACCTCTTAACGTTAACCGATTTGGCTTAAAATTGGCACGATACTTATCAATGCCTAAGGAATCGAGTCAGAGAGTATCTTTTATGTCATTTCTTCAAAGTGTTAACTACCCAAGTAACATTTTTTTCCAGGAGTTCTACAAGAGCTCTTCAAGATAACTACAGCATAGCAGTTTGGACCGCGGTAGGATAAAATTCTCTTCAAAACTTCTTCAGGAGTTTGGAAGAGTACTTGAAGAGAGTTTTATCCTACCGCGGTCCAAACTGCTATGCTGTAGCTATCTTGAAGAGCTCTTGTAGAACTCCTGGAAACAAATGTTACTTGGGTAAATAGCCTCTAATTTCCAACTCACGATGTCTCGGATACTATTATTCCGGTTTGTAATGTTAAAAAATTAAAGTATTGAGAAAATTTTGGATCCCTTCAATAAAAATATTTCAAATACTGTAAAGTTTGGTCTCACTCATGAGACCAGGAAAATTATTTTTTTGTAGACCTTTTCAAAAGTAAAGAATGATTTTAAAGTTTTGAAACCATTTTTATTGAAAAGATCTGAAAATCTCTCAAAAGTTTTCGATTGCTAATTTGATTTTGCTATAAAAAATGCAATTGAATGATTCGTTGTCTAGGTTTTCGATATTTTTCAAGACAATTTTTTTTTTTCAAAAATTCATTTCTTTTAAACCACCTTTTGCACCATCACCCACTATGGCTCAGAAAAAGTCTTTTTTAAGTCGCCTAAGACATATTTAAATATATTTATACCCAGATTGCATATTTTGAAAATTTGAGTATTTTCGAAAAATTACGGTATTTTGAAGAAATGTCTGTATTTTACAAAAAAAAACTTTTATATGGTGAAAAAACATACAAAATTTCGCTTCGTTTGATATCCAAACCGCAAATCATGGAAATTCGGATATTTTTGAAAAACACGGTATTTTGTTAACAATATTGAGAACAAATTTATACTTAAAAACTTACTACATTTTCAAAAAATATTATTGTTATCGTCCTGACGAGAACGATAAACATAATAGAGCAATTCTCTACCAAAACCGGAAATGTATTTTTATTTTTTGATTTGGCTCCCTATGACTAAATAAGCTATTTTGTGTCATTGGTTCACGCATACAAGTCTCCATACAATTTTGGCTGCTGTCCATACAAAAATGGTATGTAAATATTCAAACAGCTGTAACTTTTGACTGAATTTTCTGATCAATTTGGTGTCTTCGGCAAAGTTGTAGGTATTGTTGAGGACTTTTGAGAAAAAATAGGTACACGGAAAAAATGCAGATTTTTTAATCAACTTTTTTTCACTAAAACTCAATTTCCCAAAATACGTAATTTTTGATTTTCGATGATATGTTGATATGATATGTTTTAGGGGACAAAAATACGCAACTTTTGAGCCATAGAGAAACATGGTCAAAAAATCTGCCACCGAGTTATGAAGTTTAGAAAAATAGTGATTTTGGGAAAAAAAATTAAGTTTCATGCAAAAAAAAGCTTGATTCGCAATCTAAAAGTACTTTACAGATTTTTTGATTAAGGGCCACGTTTTCATGTTATAGCCACCGAATGTCTGATTTTAGCGAAATATTTGCAGTTTTTCAAATTTTAAAAATAGTTTTTAAAAGTTCAGAAAATTTGCTACAAAATTGTCTAAGAGACATTAAAGATTTCACCTCGGGTTGCTTTAAGAAAAAGAAACACATTTGCTATAAAATTGTCAAAGAGACATTGAAGATTTGACCTGGGTTGCTGAGATAGAGCCGCTTTAAGAAAAAGAAACACGAAAATTGAAGTTTTCTTAATCTCACTAAAATAACCCACCATTTTCTAATGATGATATCTCAGCAACTAAAGGTCCGATTATCAATGTAAAAACATGAAACATTCGTGAAATTCTGCGATCTTCGAAAAAAATATTTTGATTTTTTTTAAATCAAGACTAGCATTTTAAATGGGCATATTATTCAATGTTTGGCTCTTTTAAAATGTTAGTCTTGATTTAAAAAATTTCCAAGTATTTTTTTCGAAAAGATCGGAAAATTTCACGAATGTTTCATGTTTTTACATTGATAATCGGACCATTAGTTGCTGAGATATCGTCATTAGAAAATGGTGGGTTATTTTGGTGAGATTAAGAAAACTTCAATTTTCGTGTTTCTTTTTCTTAAAGCGGCTCTATCTCAGCAACCCAGGACCAATCTTCAATGTCTCTTTGACAATTTTATAGCAAATTTTCTGAAGTTCTCAAAAAAAATATTTTTTGAAATGGTCACTCATGGTCACTCTTTTTAAAAACTGAAAAACTGCAAATATTCCGCTAAAATCAAACTTTCGGTGGCTATAACTTGAAAACGGAGCCCTTTATCAAAAAATCTGTAAAGTACTTTTCAATTGCAAATCAAACATGTTTTTGCATGAAATTTAATTTTTTTCCAAAAATCACCATTTTTTCAAAACTTCATAATTCGGCGGCAGATTTTTTGACCATGTTTCTCTATGGCTCAAAAGTTGCGGATTTTTGTCCCATAAAACATATCAAAAAATCTCCAAAATCAAAAAATATGTATTTTGGGAAATTGAGTTTTAGTGAAAAAAAAAAAAACGAAGTTGACTTTATAGCTGTCGGCCACCATTGCTAGTAACAACCACTAGCGTCTTCCTTTTTATCTACAAGGACTTCGCCGCCCTGGGCTCCTAAGTGTACGAGAGTATGGCATGGAGCGACGGCGCCGAATACCCATATTTACACAAAGAATTTTAGAGCGCCCGCCGCGGGATTCGAACCGGCGATCTCTGGATTGGAGTCCAGTGCGCGGTTCGATTGATCCACACGGGCGGGACTAGTGAAAAAAAAGTTGATTAAAAAATCTGCAATTATGTTTCCGCGTACTTTTTTTCTCAAAAGTCCTCAACAATACCTACAACTTTGCCGAAGACACCAAATTGGTCAGAAAATTCACTCAAATGTTACAGATGTTTGAATATTTACATACCATTTTTGTATGGATAGCAGCCAAAATTGTATGGAGACTTGTATGGGTGAACCAATGACGCAAAATAGCTTATTTGGGTCATAGGGAAGGCCCCCACAAGGTTTGAGTCAAATCAAAAAATACAAACATAAAAATGGACGAAATCGGCCGATTTCGTAGAGAGTTGCTCAATAGTTATCGTCAGACGTCCTAATAAAAAATTGTCCAGATTTTGTATGGACAGCGGCCAAAATTGTGTGAAGAGTTACATGGACGAACCATTAGTTGAAAATGGCTGTTATGATTATAGGGAAGCTACCAAAAAAGTTTTAGTCAAATCCATAAATGCATAACAAATAATTCTTTTATCATAACAAAACACTCCGAATTGTTCAACCTTAAAGCTGAATCAAAATTATGTAAGATATAATTCACAAAATTTGCAATTAATGACCTTAATTTTATGTAAACGCACCAACTTGTACCTGTCCAGCTGCTGCTCCTTCTGCTGCTGTTGCTACCAGAGTCCTCCACGGGGTCGGATCTTCACGCAATCCGACGCGACCCTCACCCACCTGCGTAGGAATCTTGGCAGCGCCAACCGAGCGCTGTCAGGACATACATTTTCACCAAACTAAAACCCCAAGACTAAGACGGTCGGATGTTTTCGCAAGGCTGGCAGGCAGGTTCATGTTACTATTATAATCATCTGGCGTTTGGTGTTTAAACATTTTTGATGGAAACCAGGGACGGGCCTTCCGGCGGCCCAGAAGACTCGTCGAGATGGTTGCGTTGGGAGGCGCTGTGTCAGGGTGCCGACAGGCAAGACTATGTCGACAAAGACGTTGTTTTAAGCGAAATCCTGCCCGCCGGTGGCACCGTCAGCAGCAGCTACTTTGAAGAGAGAGGGAATTCCAGGGGAAGTCACATAATTTTTGAGTTTGATTTGTCTTTCCTAGAGTTTTTTTTTTGTTACTTCTATTTTATTTAAAATGTCTTTTTCTCGATCAAAATTCTCGTCAAACGATTTAAAAACATCAATACAACTTTTGAAACCTAAATGAAAAATCGAAAAAGAAAAATTTAAATTTTCAAAATGCAAAAAAACTAAAACAAGCCATCTTTGCGATTTCCCATGGAACCTACCAAGTCGGCAGATCAGATTAAGTCGCGTCATGAAATTTTATCGAGTGGAATAAATTACTTGTACGGCTAATGAAGTGCTGCCTGATATGCAATTTGGATTCGTTAGCAGCGCTCCAGCACCGCCGAGCCAGCCTAAAAGTGGGTGCCTTCAAGGGAGGAACAGCAGCCGACGGGCCTGGGGAGGCGGAAAATTGAATTTTCCACACTTTCACGCAAGGCAAAGTGTTCAATTTCGTGTACGCCACTATTTTAGTTGATGATTAATTTCGACACCAGTGAGAGAGTGGAAGGATGATGACTCTCGTGGTGTTGCTTCGTAACATGAACCGTTTTGAATTTTTGATATTTTAAAAAGCTTGAAGTTGTTTTTGAAAATGCTGTTTCAATTCTAGATTTTGCCAAATTCACCTTCACTGAAAACTTACGAAGCAACTATGCAGCAAAGTACGCCCAAGAGAGCCCTGTCAAGGTATTTCCTTCCCATGAAACTGCTCCCCAGTGCAACTTCAGCAAACCAAACAAGGAAGATTGTTTTGCACCATTTTTCATCTTTTGTTCCCATTTCCCCGAACGGCATACAGCTTCCCGAAAAACGCCAGCCCCGGAGTGCAAGTGCAACTTACACCAGAAATCGATGCCCGCAAAGAAGCACCACAAGTTGATACTTACAACTTCGCCCCACACCCCCTCCGCTTTCTAATGCCCTTGTGTTCCCCAGATTGTAATCCTAGCCGGCAGGGAAACCACATTCCGGGGATGCCTTGGTATGCAGGTTGTTCGGTTTCCGCTCGATTTAGCCGAAAAACTGATACAGGGAAAGCTGCTATTCTCTCATCACTAAGCTGTGGAAAGGGGTGGATTACGTCCAGGTTGTCCATAGACAAAGTGGTTTTTTGCTTATTTTTTTCTCTCTTAAGGTGAAGTCGTCAATTATTTTAAAAGAAAGCTTCTAGGTTGGCAATCATTGATTAATGATGATTTTCATAACATTACACGAAATAGGGAAAACTTTACCATAAAGTATCAACACAGAACAGGGTACTACACAAAACTACTTATAGAAGGAATTTAGTAAAATTATTGTAAACGAAGCATGATTTATATCGTTTAAGGAAAAATCTTGACAATGATGAAAGTCATGAGATGTAGAATTTTTTAAATGATGTAGAATTAAAATAATAATATGACATTATTTTGAGGTTTATTTTTTCGTAATGCAAGAAATTTATTCAAAATATTTTTGCAGGTTGATTGCAAAATAATTCATTCTTATTTCATAAGTTGGCGAAATCGCATGTGTAATAAAATTTCAAATGTCAATAGGTCGAAAGACATAAGGTCGAAAGATAAAAGGTCGAATGTGAGCAGTGAAACAAATAACACCAACAAAATTTCTGCGCAAACTCTCAACTTGCGGGGAAGCATGAACTTTGGGGTCCCCAGAATCACGTGCATTTCGAATTTTTCAAAAATGGTTTGTCTGGACCGAATGGTTTTTCTCCAAAGTTTGTATGGAAAATAAGTGCGGTTCGATTCTCCTGCATAAAGCGTCCCTTTTTTGGGTTGTATGCAAGAGTGACGAACCGCCTAAATTTTTCATAATTTTTTTGGAGAAACCCCATTTGGCCTAGGAGCAATTCTCTACCAAAACCGGAAATGGATTTTATTTGTATTTTTTGATTTGGCTCAAACTTTGTGGGGGCTTTCCCTATGACCAACTAAGCTATTTTGTGTCATTGGTTCACCCATACAAGTCTCCATACAATTTTGATAGCTGTCCATACAATCTGTAACTTTTGAGTGAATTTTCTGATCAAAGTTGTAGGTATTGTTGAGGACTATTGAGAAAAAATAGGTACACGGAAAAAATGCAGAATTTTTAATCATCTTTTATTCACAAAAATTCAATTTCTCAAAATACGTATTTTTTGATTTTCTTGATTTTTTTTATATGTTTTAGGGGACAATAACCCGCAATTTTTGAGCCATAGAGAAACGGGGTCAAAAAATTTGCCGCCGAGTTATGATTTTTTGAAAAAATAGTGATTTTTGGAAAAAGTCAAAAACTTTCTCCGCGAGTGGAGCCTGCGTAGTCATTTTTGTCATTTTTTGTACGTCAGTGTAATTATAATTATAAACTTCCGAAATATTCTTAAGATGTTTTTGTTTGAATTTATCCATCATTTTAGTAATGTTGTTTTTTTTTAATAAACAGAATAACTTCCAAACCTTTTTTTGAAAAGTTTTCCGTTTTTCGAAAAAAATATTAGATTTTGTAATAATAGTTATATTTTGTATGAAGCAGTTCTTTGGCAAAAAGGCGACATCTATTTTTTTCTTTTTTCCAAAAACAACATATTCTGGATTGTCGTGATATTGTTGAGAATTTTTTTTTTTATTTCAAAGATGAGCAATGTTTTATTCCAAACAACCTTTTTATCACTGTTGTAGTGTTACTGTGAATTTTTCGATTTTTTAAAATACAAGCGGTTCCTTAAAAAAATTGACTTAGGAAATATTTTTGAAGTATTTATTTTATTTGAAAAAACATTTTTTTCTCATTTGTCGTATATTTTTTGTGCAATTTTGCAGTCTTTAAATCATGAGCAGTTCTTTGAAAAAAAAAAATTGATTTCAAAAATCTTTTAAAAGTTAAAATTTATTTTTAAAAACAACCTTGTATTGTTTATCGTCATATTTTTGTGAATTATTCCATACTTTCAAATATGAGCATTTATTAAAAAAAATGATTTATTTTTTCTAATTTTTATTTCAAATTTTAAAAGCTATTGCTGACTATCTGTTTTTTTTTTTTTGAATGATTCTTTACATTCTCCAAACATTAGCAGTTCTTTAGAAAATAAGACATCTTAAATATTAAGTAAGTTTTTGTTTCATCTTCTTATATATATAAAAAATTTCGATGGTTTTGTTCGAACGCGAATCAGTTCAATACGGAGCGTCGTATCGAGGTGCTTTTTGTTGCGTTGGGTTCGTATAAGTTCAAGGAAGGTTCTTACGCAAAAAATTACAACTTTGGCCACTCTGGAACCGATTCCGGAATATCTGCAGATTGTATGAGAAAAGTTACGTAAAATCAAATTTAGATCACAGTAGGCTGAAGAAGTAAAAAAGTTAAAAAAAAGTCAACAAACGAAAAAAAAGCAGAACGAAGTTTGTCGGGTAAGACTTGTTTACAATAAAAATAATTTATATGTAGTAAAAATAACGGTCTTGCTTCTTAAGTATCCTTCCTCACATTAGAAAATCATTACTGCAAAAATATAGTTGTAAATACTGACAATTTTGATCGTATTCATTTATAATTTTGAAGACTTTCGATCAGAAAATTTCCTTCAAAAGTTAAATTTTTTAAAGTGGATTGGATTGGATTGGATTGGATTGGATTGGATTGGCTTGGATTGGATTGGATTGGATTGGATTGGATTGGATTGGATTGGATTGGATTGGATTGGATTGGATTGGATTGGATTGGATTGGATTGGATTGGATTGGATTGGATTGGATTGGATTGGATTGGATTGGATTGGATTGGATTGGATTGGATTGGATTGGATTGGATTGGATTGGATTGGATTGGATTGGATTGGATTGGATTGGATTGGATTGGATTGGATTGGATTGGATTGGATTGGATTGGATTGGATTGGATTGGATTGGATTGGATTGGATTGGATTGGATTGGATTGGATTGGATTGGATTGGATTGGATTGGATTGGATTGGATTGGATTGGATTGGATTGGATTGGATTGGATTGGATTGGATTGGATTGGATTGGATTGGATTGGATTGGATTGGATTGGATTGGATTGGATTGGATTGGATTGGATTGGATTGGATTGGATTGGATTGGATTGGATTGGATTGGATTGGATTGGATTGGATTGGATTGGATTGGATTGGATTGGATTGGATTGGATTGGATTGGATTGGATTGGATTGGATTGGATTGGATTGGATTGGATTGGATTGGATTGGATTGGATTGGATTGGATTGGATTGGATTGGATTGGATTGGATTGGATTGGATTGGATTGGATTGGATTGGATTGGATTGGATTGGATTGGATTGGATTGGATTGGATTGGATTGGATTGGATTGGATTGGATTGGATTGGATTGGATTGGATTGGATTGGATTGGATTGGATTGGATTGGATTGGATTGGATTGGATTGGATTGGATTGGATTGGATTGGATTGGATTGGATTGGATTGGATTGGATTGGATTGGATTGGATTGGATTGGATTGGATTGGATAAGATTATAACTTACAAAAAAAAAAAAGAAGATTTGAAGATTTGAAGATTTGAAGATTTGAAGATTTGAAGATTTGAAGATTTGAAGATTTGAAGATTTGAAGATTTTTAAGGTAAATTTCTAAGAACTTCATCATTCTCATAAAATTTATCCGTTTTTGCTAGAATTATATTTGAATACAAAAAGTGGAAGATTATCACGTTGAAATTTAACCAACCCCTGAAGAAACTTTTCTCCCAAGGAACGCAGCAAAAAATTACACAGCTTCTAAAAGAAAGAAAAAAACAAATTTTCTACAAAAGCCATGATGCACCATTTCCGTAACCAAGAAACCCCTCAAAAGATGGCAATGTCATCTCTGAGGCAGAAGCAGGACGGCATTGGGAGGTACAGGACAAACCAAACCAAACCACAACCTCCACCCCCAACTTGCCAATGATGACGACGACGACCATATCATGAGGACCATCACGATAGTCGATGATGCTGATGGTTATGTTCGTACGTTCTATCATGTTTGCAGCAGCGTCGTCGTTCAATTGTGTGATTTGATTTTCCTTTTTTTTTCTTCCTTCGATTCGATTGGGGGGTGGTGAATCTTTACAAGCTCGAATTTCGAAATGGCCAAAAGGACACTCCGCTTTGGATGGGATGCTGCGCACCGAGTTTCTTTCCTCTGGTTTGCAATTTGCTTCCGGTCTGTTTTGCTTCCGCAGAAGGCTGGCTGGGAAGGGTACGACTTTGACTTTGTACTTTTGCTGGATGCTACCGGTTGGTTAACCACGACCATCGAGTTTCTCTCCGTTGCTCTGCTCAAATAAGGGTAGTTTCATTGAAGTTGATAATCAAGATTTTATTGAAATAGTTGTTTCATTGGCTCGTTGCAAGGGTAGGCAGCAAATTGATATTGGATGATTTGAACAAATTAAATTTGAAACTTGCAAGTTGCTATGAATCTTAGCAAATCAATTGAAGTAGTTGCCGTAGTTGCTACTCCGTTACTAGGACCTTCTAGAATTGCTCATCACAAAATCGTAATTCTCAACTATCTTGCTAATGTCATGCTAATCATTACCGGCGCCGACCACGATTAGTGATAATATTAAATTTCAATCTAAGAGTTCTAAGTTTCATTTTTTTTTGAAGATCTTGGAAAGCATACAAAATTTAAGTACAAATTATAATAAAATAGTCAAAATAAACCCAGCCCAAAAAAGTCTTTCGCTTAACTAAAAGAAGAACTTTGCAACACAGTGAGCGCTTCTGATGTGCGCAAATAAACTAAATCAGTTCCGATAAAGTTGTTCGATCCACACGCCTGGATGTATGCCAGCCAGGCCGCCCCGTGCACCGACCGAAGACGAGCGGAAACTTTTCCAATTAGTATGTGACTCACATGGTGATAACTTTCGGTTCGGAAATTTCGTTCATTAAAATCTCATAATCGAATCTTTAACTCGTCCCTCAGTTGTCTGTTCTTTCCACCGCGTTGTCGTCTTCATCGTCGGAAAGAAATTGCTCGAGCTGAGCTCAGCCGAATCAACTTGCTCCGAACAAAATGTAAATTTTGAAGAACAAAGTCACGTCTTCGGGTCGGCGATGGTTGCTTCCCGGGGTGTGTGGGAAATTTTATGGCTAATTATTACTATATTATATTGGTGTAAAAACTTTAAATTTAACTTTTTCCTTCCTCGCCAGTAACTTCCTAGTTGGCTTGCGGAGCGAAAAGGAAGATATTCCAGAACGAAACGGGGAAAGTGGCCCCCGCTTCTCTGGTTCCTGCCGGCGACGGAGTACATCGTCGAGATCGGATTTTATCGGCGAGCGGTCCCCGGTGGGAGAAGGAATTTGTTCTTATTGAACATTGGCGAGATTTTCACCGGGCGATAGACCAGGTTGTGCTGGCAACACTGCTTTGTACGGTGAGCTTTCGGGTTAATTTTTTTGTGTATTTTTTTTTAAATTTTATGATGACAACTGTTTATTGAATGATTTTGATATTTTTTATTTTTTCAATTGGACCTTCTACAAAAATCCCACCGTTCCACCCCCAAAGGAATCTGCATCCGCACGACTGCTTCCCGTAAAGTTCACAACTGGCGAAAAACTAGAACCTGAAAATACCAATATGCAGCAGCATCAGTTGGGAAAATGGAAAAACGCCCCCGCACTCACCTGTACTGCCAAGTAATAGAAGATGCTTCCTCGGAAGTCAACGCCGAGTTTATGGGAAAGCTCCCAGGGACGAGCTTTTTCCGACTTTTTTCCCCTTTCTACTCCGGGAAAAAGGATTCTAAAAACGTAAGCAGGAGGCCCCCTTTTTTGCGTGTTTGATAGTGAACGAGACAGTAGTAGTATGTGTAATGCCCATGTGGATCCAATTAAAACGAATCACGTTTTTGTTATAATATTTATGGAAGATAAAGTTTCCCCCACTCCCGATGTAATATTCATGTCGCTTCCGGATTTTGGCTGCCGCGGTAAAAGGGTGCTTTTGTTCTTTGTGTGCTTGAAGATGGCTTTGTTAAACGGGGCTTAAACTGGTAGTGAAGAATTTTCAATTTAATTCAACCAGCGATAGTTTTGAGTCATTTCACCAAACAAGAGGAATAAATTTAAAGCCTTTATCTTCACAGCATCTTACAAATAGACTCTAGCATACTTTTCAAACTTGAAAAATACATCGGGAAGAAGGGCGGGAGTTCGGCAGCCATGTTGGCATCGGTCGCGTTTTGTTTCGCCAGAATTAATTTCGAATGTTTTGTGTTGTTTTATGGTGTTATTATGCCAAATATATCGATAATCTGGGAGATAGTGATGGAAGCTATAGGAGGATAGTGAAGTTTTTATCCAATAGTGTAGTTTTGGTGTGCTTTCGAGCGATTTATTATGCTGATCTGTGCAAAAAATTGCTCGTCAGAATTTTTCTCTCAACCGGAGTGAAGGGTTGAGAGAGAAAGAGTTACCATGTTGTTGTGTGTGTGTTTTTGGTACGACGATGACGGTTATGTGAAAGTGAAGCAGGTATCTTTCATCATTGACGACGTGACTAGCCATGTTGTGCCCAAAAATGCGGTGAGTTCGCTCCAGGTTGAGCAGTGTTTTTATGTTTAGGTCTGTGACCTGTCACAGCCTAATGTTTTCCGATTGGAAATATGTTTGCCTCTCTTCATGCTCCGAAGAGAGGCACCCCAGCAGTGTGAGTTTGACAGATCGAAAAACCCCGTCGTGTCACTCATTCTACCATTCACAGAATACTGAACGGTACTCACGGCACTCGCATCTGACAGTGCGGCGGGTACAGGAACAGCGCAATATTAAATCGCATATTATTTATTTATCGTTTTTTTTTTGTTCGCTCTTTCTGAGTTGCTGCAACTTTTTGGAATCGTTGTTAAATGAAATGCTTATTTGAATTTATTTATTCACTATATGTTTTTATTTTTATTTTCTTTTGATTCCTAATCCAATTATTTTTCCTTTATCCTACCATACCCCATCTACTAACGAAACATACAAAAACAACAATAGATCTGACTACAGCATTTCTATTTTGTCATTTAGTTTACAGCTTCCCGGAATTATCTCAATTTCGTATTGCGTGATTTTAATCTTAAGTTTTTGTTTGTTTGTTTGTACCGAAAACTGCTGCGAATGTTCTCGTTTCTTCATCCCTTTTCTGATGTGATTATTGCATATTATTTTTGGGTGTTTAATGGCAATTATTATACAATTATTATTTAATTTACAGCTTCTAGGTTCATATTTAAATTTATTGTTTTATGTATTTATTAAATCACTATATATTTTACTTTTATTTCTATACCATTCCTTATCCAAATACTTTTCCTTATTCCTACTATTCTTCCTATCATAAATGATCAAATCTAGAGTTTTTTTGATTAGGTCCTATAAACATATGAAAGACAATAGTTTATTGGTCCTTTTCAATAAAAACTCTGGAAATTACATAAACCAAAAACATGAAAAATAGTTATTTGTTTTACAGCTTCCTGGAATCATCTTTAAATTTACTTGTTATACACTCAAACGGCGGTCGCATGATTGTGATGCATGGCGGCATGAAAGTATATCAGAATCTGCATGAAAACTGTCCTCATGCATTTTTTGCTATATAGGGGTATGACATTTTTGCCCGTTACCGACAATTATCGACATTACCGACGGCTTTTTGGTTGTATTTCACAAAAAAAAAACCCTTAACAGAACGAGGATTGAACCACCAACTTCTTGGATATTGATCCGACACGCTACCACCGCGCCATGGACGCTTGATGAAATGTGAGTGAAAGAGCACCAACATATTCTTCTCTTTGGAGTGTTGCTCGAGGACGGGCCAGCATTATATGTGTTGGTGAGAACTGCAGATCGCTGAAATGTTTACACGCGGGCAAAAATGATCTACGGGCTTGCTGCAAAAAATGTTATAAAATGTGACATTTTCTGCAGCAAATCCACTGTTGCAGATTTTGAGATATATTTTTCCTTTGGGTGTATGTCAAGAAATTTACTTCTTATGTATATTAATCTATTCACTATATAATATATTGTTATTTCCATATCATTCCTAATCCTATTCCTTTTTTATCCTACCATTCCCCCATACCATATATGACCAAATTGCAAAAACTCACGACACTTACAATAACTGCATACTCAAAACACACCACATCGAAACTGATCCGGAGCGTTTGGTACGGTATGTCCACGCATCCTTCCTCCCCTGTTGATTCTGTGAAATGTGATCCGTTCTCAGAATCCTCTCTGCGGTAAACACAACGCAGTAGGGCTGGCCGCTTTAATTTTTGTATTACATTTTCGGGTGTTCTCGGATGTACTGCAATTATTAATATTGACAAGAAAAGTGCTTGGGGCGTCATCTAATCACAAGACTTTCCAGCATGCTTTCGTCGGACTGGCTGCGTTTGTGTTAGATTAGATTAGATTAGATTAGATTAGAAAAATACATCGGGAAGAAGGTCGTTTTCATCAATACGTATAACTAAGATTCGGCAAAGTCTATTATTCTCAAGGTTTTTAGCTTTAAAATTATCGAGGCTCGATAACGATAACGATAATCTAAAGTTATCGTTATCGTTATTTCGATAATTCTATCAGCGATACTCTATCGCCGTTAGTGTAAGATAACTTCTTTTTAAAATCTTTCCAAAATCGACTTAATTCAACAATATCATGTTAAATTTTCAATGCTTCCTCTAAGAATATATTTTTTGAAAATGTAGTAACCCGAGCAGACGGAAATAACGAGGAAATAACATTTTTTGATATTTGAAAATACTAGGCCAATAACATTTTATGTTATTCATAACAAAAATTGTTACTCGCCGTTATGATTTTTTTGTTATTGGATTGTTATTGTAATAACAGACTTATGACATTTTTTTACTACCGACGACGACGACGACGACGATCGTACACGGAAGAAAGTGATTTCGCCAAAAAAAGTAATTACTTCAAAGGAACGACGACCACCACCAATTTTCGTTTTGGACACGTTGGCGGACGATGTTGACGAGCAGCTGGAAGGCCTCGTGTACTGCCTCAAAATAGGTAAATCGTCAGTGCAAGTGTTCACATTTGACCAAAAGAACTTCGACCTGGTTGTGGAGAAATTGAAGCGTAAAAACTTCAAATTCTACACATTCGACCCCGTGCAGAAGACCGCTGTTAAGATCGTCTTGCAGGGGTACCAAGACCGCCCGACCTCCGTCCTCAAGGAGCACCTCTCGGGTGTCGGAATAACGCCGCGAGACATAAAAGTCCTCTCGCGGAAGACAACAGTCACAGGTACACACACACTGTACCTGTTGTACTTCGATCGCGGCACCGTCAAACTTCAAGACCTGCGGCGGACTAAGGCGTTGGACGGGTTTTGGGTAAACTGGCGGTTCTACTCAAAGAACCCGTCGGACGCAGCACAATGCCACCGTTGCCAGAAATTCGGCCACGGCTCGCGGAACTGCAACCTCCCGCCCCGCTGTGTGAAGTGCGGTGAAACACACCTCTCTGAGGCGTGTGCACTGCCGTGCAAGGCGGACCTGGGAGACAAGGCAGAGCAAACCAAGGCGCGCATAAAGTGCGCGAACTGCGGCGGTAACCATACCGGTAATTACCGCGGATGCGTCGCGCGGAAGTCCTACCTCGAGGAGCAGGAAAAGAGGAAGAAGAAAGCAGCAGCGTCCCATCCTCCTCAGCGAAGTACGAGCGCAGCCGTTCCTGCAGCTGGCCAGCGTACGGTTCCAGCGGACAACCCAGCGTTCCCTCCTGGATGGGGGCGGTCGTTTGCGAGCGTGGTCGCTGCCGGTAGCGGCGATGCGACCCAGCAAGGAGTCACCGCGGAAGATCTCTTCACCCTGCCGGAGTTCTTTGCTCTCGCGGGGGAGATGATGACGCGGTTTCGGACCTGCCGTAACAAGGCGGAGCAATTTCTGGCCCTCGGGGAGCTGATGATCAAGCACATCTATAAAGGATAAAAAATTGTGATCTAGTTTTAAGCTTTCTCTATTTCTATCCCCTTTCCCTTGCAATTTTAGTAAGTTTTTTTTTCTTATCTTTTTCTTACTTTCGGTAACCCCTTAACTACAAGCAACAATTGTTCCAAAATGGATTATGATGTAACACACAGCTGAAAGGAACTCCAAAACTCTGTTATGTATTTCAAAAGAACTTATTGTATATTGATAATTCACCAATAAAACCGAATTGAATTGAAATAACATTTTTAGTTATTCTTCGAACAAATCTATGTTATTATTTTTTGTTATTTTAACAACTAATCCGATCATCCCAATAACAGTTGGAGGTATTCTTCCATAATAAAAAATGTTATTCCCAAGTTGTTTTGACTTTCAATCAATATCAGACCAATAACAAATTTTGTTATGACAACATAAACTGTTATTAAACTGTTATGCAAAAATGGATTTTGCAAGAATATTCCATAACACTTTCTGTTATTTTAACAGTATTTGTTATTGAAATGGCATGAATTTTGTTATTACCGTCTGTTCGGGAAGGCCGTTTCAAATATATTTCAAAGCTTATATCGCTCCCGCCTTCAAAACCAGGTCGAAAAATCAGGGGGCAAAAAAAATATTTTTTCAAAAAACTTACAAATTACAAAGGAAATAGAAGTCTAACCAACTGAAATCAATTTGAAATGCATTTTCCTGCGTTTAAATAGTAGTTTATGCAACAAGTTGCAAAAGGAAGATTTTTTCAGCACTAGTCGTACATTTATCAAAAAAGGTTTATCGAGTTGGATAAATACAACGAGTGCTTAAAAAATCATGTTTTGCAGCCAGTTCCATACAACATTTTTTTGCAATTCCGAAAAACACCATTTAAATGGAATTTTAAGTCAAAAGTCTATGTGTTTAGTCAATTCACAGATAAAAGCAAAACAATATCGAAAAGTATAAAGAAAAGTTCAACTTTTCAGCACTTGTAACGAAAAGTATTACTTTTCGAAACTTTTATTTTTAGTAGAGAAAAGTAGGCCTTTTCGTCATGGAGAATGACAGGAAAAGTAATAACCCAAGTAGCAAGAAAAACATCGCCCTTTTTTTTTTTTGAACAATTGCTGCATAAGTGTTTTTATTCGTTAATTATTGAACAAGTGTCAAAAAATTTGGTCAATTGTTCACATTTCGATCAAAAAACCATTGTTCAACATGGCTTTGTAACACAAATGCCAAATCTAGCAACGGATTACGAATAGTTCATTTAGAAGTTTATTCTGACCTCAATGAAACATGCTTGTAGAACTCGAAAAGCAAAATGACATTTGCAGACATGATGTTTCATTTCAGTTTGCTAAACGTGATAACATAGTAGATTTGACTTTGGCTTCGGCTGGGATTTCTCGTAAACAAGTTGTTTATTATAATAAACCAGTTATTGATCAGCCCGCCTGTGTGATTCTAGCAGATGTGGCGAATGAAGCTGATGTTGGTTATCTCGAAAACACAAAACTTTAAAATTCGATATCTCTGGAACGAAACATATTCATTTCTGTTGATAAGTGATTCTTATGTAAAATTGGCCGGGGAACACAATGGTAAGGTCAAATAAAAAAAAAAGTTGGGGTGTTTTGAGATACGGCCGTTTAAAGTTTTCAATTGCGCAATACAGGTAGAAAAAATAAATTAATCAAAATTTTGATCACGGAAATGGATTCTACGTCCAATTTCCTTCAAAATTGAGTCTAAGACTGACCCTCTAAGATTTGTGGTTCCTGAGTTATCGTCTTTTGAAACTAGGAGATTTGGTCAAAAATCGCCAAAAAGTCGATTTTTTGGGGAGGTACAAAAATGGAGAGGGTGGTCCGATTTGGATGAAATTCGAGATTCTTGCATGTTTTGATAGTATCAACAGCTTGCTGGGGCCACTCCACGTTGATGCCATTGGAATTTCGGGCCGTTGCTGCTCTGGTGTCACGCTGTAGTCGCTTGCCGGCGTTAAGCGATTGGATTAGTTCCATTTTTGGTGCGTGCATTTTCTTTTATCTCTTTTTTTGTTATTTTCTTGGTCGTTTTGTTAACGATACTTATTGAATTAGTAATCAAATAATCATGAATGAATCTGCATTTAGTTTTAAGAAAAGGTTCTCTCTAACTATTATTTATTCTGTTGTTTTTGGTGTGGTGACTAAATCATTTTCTATCTGCTACGTTTTTCTTTTTGATTATGGATGATTTACCTAATCATGCCTCAGCAAATCCTTTAATCCCTAAAGCTGTTATGAATGCTGCAATGTTGAGTGATAAAATCAATATCTGCCACATGAATGTTCAGAGCCTTTGTGCTAGACGGTTTACAAAACTTGAAGAATTGAAACAAAACATAATTGGTAGCAAATTAGATATTATCTGCTTTACTGAAACTTGGCTTGATACCTCCATCAATGACTCCTTAATTGCAATACAAGGTTTCGACGTGGTGCGTAATGATCGGAATCGCCATGGAGGTGGAATTTGTGTATATTTCAATCAAAAAAGGTTAACGTGTCGAATACTTAAAAATTCAAACAATTTAGCAACTAATGAAGGTCGTTATACAACTGAGTTTCTTATATTAGAAGTTATTTGTGGTGATAGTAGATTTTTACTATCTGTTTACTATAATCCACCTACGTTAGACTGCTCTTACAGTTTGCGATCCCACATTGAAGAGTTTTGTATGAACTATGAAAGATCTTATTTTATTGGCGACTTCAATACCGATATTCGTTTTCAAAACAGAAGAACAAATGAGTTTGTGGAAACAATTTCTAGCATGTCACTTTCATGCATAAATAATGAACCAACTTTTTATCACAACAACGGCTCATCACTGTTAGATTTATTGTTAACTGATGCTCCAGATTCTGTACTTAAATGCAATCAAATTTCTATGCCTGGTGTTTCTAACCATGATCTAGTTTTTGCCACTTTAGATATAACTTCACGCCGCGAGTCTGTGGGTTATTGGTTTCGTGACTACTATCATTATGAACAGGAATCACTAAATGTAGCTTTCAACCGCATCAACTTAAATGAATTTAAAAGTATTCATGACTCTGACATTCTTCTCAACATTTTAAATAATCGTTTATATATAATTCATGAACAAATTTTTCCTCTTCGCTTTAAAAAATCTCAATGTAATTCGTGGTTTAACTCTGACATTGAAAGAGCAATAATTAATAGAGATCTAGCCTACAGAAATTGGAAAAACTGCAAGACTTCTGCAAATCGAGTTCATTATAATAGAATGAGAAATCTTGTCACTTCTCTTATAAGACAAGCTAAATACTTTCATGATAGACAACGCATTAACACAAACCTTCCAGTTAAGCAACTCTGGAAAAATATAAAAAACATTGGAATTTCAAGTTCAGAGTTATCCAATAGTAGCTCTGCTCATTCGGCAGAAGAGATAAATAATTATTTTGCATCAAATTTCTCTGAAATCGACAATTCAATTATTCATTATTCTCACTCCCAAAATTCGTTTCATTTTGGTCAAATTGATTGCAATGATATTATTATCTCTTTGTTTTCTATTAAGTCCAATGCGGTCGGACTTGACCTTCTTCCCCTTAAATTTCTTCAAACCATCTTACCACTAGCATTGCCTTTCATCCATCATTTATTCAATACAATAATTTCTACATCTAAATTCCCATCTCAATGGAAACGCGTGAAAGTTATTCCAATTCTTAAGAAAAGAGGAAACTCGGATATTATGAATTTGCGCCCAATAAGCTTGCTAAGCGTTCTATCTAAAGCTTTTGAGAAGATAGTTAAAGATCAAATCTCACAGTTCATTGCTGATATGAATTACTTGCACCCATTTCAATCTGGCTTTCGCAAAAACCACAGCACTGAAACAGCTCTCATGAAAGTTCATGACGATGTTGCGCTTGCAATCGATAAGAAAGGTGTCGCTATTCTCTTATTGATCGATTTCGCCAAAGCGTTTGATAGAGTTTCGCATGCTAGACTAATCAATAAATTAATTTCTCGTTACAATTTTTCTGACTCAGCCGCAAAGTTAATTGAAAGTTACTTAAAAGATAGGTATCAGTCTGTTTTCTCCAATAGCACTTTTTCACCTTTTATACTCTGTGAATCTGGGGTTCCTCAAGGTTCCATACTAGGTCCCCTTTTATTCTCTCTCTTTATCAATGATTTACCACTTGTATTGCGTCACTGTTCAGTGCATTTATTTGCTGACGATGTACAAATTTATTACTGTGTAGCTCCAAATTTAAACATGAGTGTAGTGTGCGAAAATATAAACTACGACCTAGAACAAGTGATAAATTGGTCGGTATCTAATCTACTTCCCATTAATCCTTCAAAAACGAAAGCTTTGTTAATTCACAATCAAAGGGAAACACCCGAAACACCCATTATAAAAATGAATGGAATAGTGATAAACTTTGTAGTTGAAGCGAACAACCTTGGTGTCATCTTTAAAAATAACTTGGCATGGGATGCTCAAATTAATTCCCAGTGTCGAAAAATTTACATAGCTCTGAAACAATTAAACATGAGAACTAAACATTTAGATACAGCTATTAAATTAAAACTTTTCAAAACGTTGATCTTCCCGCACTTTATATATTCCGATTTCATATATTCTAACGCACTGGGCGCTTCGTTGGACAGACTTCGTATTGCATTAAATGCGTGCGTTCGATATGTTTACAACTTGAATAGATATTCTCGAGTCTCCCACCTACAAGCGAATCTCATTGGATGCAATTTCTCAAAATTCTGTAAATATCGTTCTTGCGTTCTTCTTCATAGAATCATTAGATCAAGATTACCCCATTATCTTTATGAAAAATTGATTCCCTTTCGTAACACAAGAACCCAAAGTTACGTTATTCCAAATCATAACTCCTTTTACTACAGTCAATCATTCTTTGCTAGAGGCATTGTAAATTGGAACAGCTTACCAACCAGTATTAAACTCGTTATATCTAAATATACTTTCAAACATGATTTGCTCACCTACCTTAACAACACGAATAATTAATTAGTTTAAGAGAACCTATCACTGTGTAAAATAGTTTTATTGAATCACGCAAGCACACAAATTGTAACAATTAAAAAGATTTTATCTTACGTTACATGAATAAATAAATAAATAAATAAAAAAATAAATAAACAGCTCTGCCAAATTTTAACAGGATCGGAGAGGGTAATTTTCAAATTTGCACTTTTTCGTGCACAGTTGAGATGGAATGACCCATATATCGTTTCATAACTCAAGATTTTTCAGTATTGTTTTTTTTATGGAACGCAAACACATTCAAAAGACATTTTAATTGAATCAAAAACCGTTTCCTAACTTTCGATCAAATAATGATATTTTGGAATTCAATCATTTAAAAAACTTTAATAATAAAACTACATAAAAAAACATTTCTGAAATTTTCTAAATTTCTTAATTAACAAAGTAATTAGATTTGGGACATTCTGCACACTAAAGAAAAATCTGAAAAATTGCAAAAAAATCGCAAAACCCGCATAAAGGGCAAAATAACAGTTTACGTTAGCATAACAAAATATGTTATTGGTCTGATATTGGTTGAAAGCCAAAACAACTTTGGAATAACATTTTTTGTTATTGAAGAATACCTCCAACAGTTATTGGGATGATCGAATTAGTTGTTAAAATAACAAAAAATTATAACAAAGATAGGTTCCAAGAATAACTAAACATGTTATTAGTCTGTTATTACAATAACAATCCAATTTCAAAAAAAATATAACGATTAATAACAAATCTTGTTATAAATGACATAAAATGTCATTTGCTTAGTATTTTCAAATATCAACAAATGTTATTCCCAAGTTATTTCTGTCTGCTCGGGTTCACTTATAAGAAAAGTGACTCAAATGCACGAAGTTTTTTCGGTTTTTATCGAATATCTCAGGATTGAAATCGAATTTTGGAGATCTGTGAAGGTCAAAAGGTGAGGCATTGTGAGCTGCACAAAAAAGCGTTCTTAACTCAATTTGACCCAAAATGCACGTACGACAGGTTAACACAGACGACAAGTCGACAGCGACGATTTGGGCTTTTGGCTCAGTTCACCACCGGAGCAAGCCCCTAAATGCCAGCAAAAAGTTATTTTTGATACAATCTTGTACTTTACCATTGTTTGATTTCAGGATTTGGTAAGTGTTATTTTATTATTAGATCATTTTATAATTTTCAATGTTTTGTTTACCTCATCCTCAGTTTTAAAAACTTCAGAAACGACTTCAGAAAACACTTCCCGGTACGCAGCCGCCTGGACTAGTTTCGACGGCCCCAAGAGACTCGTTTTTCTTCCGGATTGTTAAATGATTCCGTACCGCCCGTATTACCATATAAATTGCATTTCTGCTTGCATTTTTCCTCACCCTGCATCCCACCTCTCAGCTGATCGACTTGTGCTGCAGGAAAATTGTTTTTTTTTTTCTCTCTCGCCCAGTTCGAGACCCGGTTCGAACTAACTCACAGCGGCCCAAAACTACCCCGAGACTGATGTTATTTCGGTGTTGTATTATTTATCTGGGCTTGATTTTTATGGGGCCAGCAAGACTTTGGCTTCCTGCCCTGGCCCAAGAGATATTGGAATGGAGTTTGGAGTTTTGGACCGGGCGGTGTAATGGCCCACGGTCTCGTAACGAATTACGGGTGCTAGTTTTCGGGGTAAAATTGAAACGTGATTTATAGCGAGGAGTTTTTTTTTTCGTTACATAAATGTTTGTTAAATATTTACACAAATCGATATGTATCCAAAGGATGGAATCGATTGAGAGGGTGCTGAACTCACTAACTCGTTGAATGGCATGGAAATTGCCTCCGGAGCAGATAATTTCCCGATTAGGGATCGTGTCCACCGAAAAACCACTTACCGAAGCCCAAAACGATCCTAATGGTTCCCAATGGCGCTCCCCGAAAACGGTCAATTTTCGATTGTCTTCCGTTGAAGGACTCCATTTGCCGGGGTGGTAATGGTCCCATTTGACGGGTGTTCCGATCATCCGAGCCCCGGTCCGGGCACGTCGTCCAAGTGTGACCTCAATCAATTGGCCACCCCTCCCCCCTCTTCCGAAGATGGAATCGACTTTTCGAACACAATTTCTTCAACAATAATATGTCGCCCGGTCACACACGTACGACGTAACGGTCTCCCCAAAAGTTTGGCACGGTCTGATCGGTACCGTTAGGTGGGGTGATTTGATTTTTTTATAGACCATGAAGAAAAAACAAAACAAAATATTGATCAAAAGCTTTACAATTATTACTTCCAAATTTCAAGGTGAGCTAAAATTTACATCAATCAACGGTTCCGATATATAAATTAAATGACCCAATGCCTCCATTAGCACTTAGTTTCTATTTTATGGTTATCACATTGTTTCGCTCCTCCACGGCGAGTCCTTTCTTCTCGGTGTGCCAAAGGACATCCCCCAGATGTTCATTTCTTGGCACTGGGTCTGTCAGCCTTATTTTCGGGTTTCCGGTCGGGTTAAGACCCATTTATACCCATTTACTTGGCGCTTCATCGCCGATTCTGGTTAGGGAGGGGGGTGAGCCTGTCCAAAATTAAATTACAATTGTTATCTCTATCTGGGGCTGGGAGAATCTGCTGACTCGGGCAAGAGCACCAGGCTCATAAATATTAGGTATTTATCTTATTCCATCGTTGGCATTTATGTCACACCCCTTTCTCAGCTAGATTGGTTGAAGTCGTGCACTTCTTCGCTCTGGGCTCCATAAATCCTGGTTAGCGATATTTGTTGCGGGTTTTATCAACAAATTATGGAAGTCTTATCATTGATCAACCCCTTTGAAATCTCAAAAAATGCTACCTTTTTCATGAAAAAACAGTCGTTTTTTTTATATGTAAGTTCTTTTACAAACTTTTCCATAGAACAAAATCATAAATAAATACAAAATAAATTAATACCAACTTGCATTAACTAATTTGTACTTATGTATAATTTTTCAATGATAAAAGTCTGAGGTCTTCTGTTTTGCCTTCCTCACCTCACTGAGGCAAGGCTATAAAATCACTCGAAAAATGAACTTCTCAAATACACCTCCTAGATATACCTTCACGTAGAATCAAATTCTGAACAAATGTCTGTGGGGATGTGTGTAGACATGATTTTTTTCCACACAATTATCTCAGAACTGGCTGAACCGATTTTGGCCGGATCCGCCTTATTCTGTTCGTTTTGGGGTCCCCTAAGACCCTATTAAATTTTTTTCTGTTTAGTGAAGTACTTTTAAAGTTATGCCATGAAAAAGTTTTTTTTGTGGATACAAAAAAGGGTGATTTTTGCATAACCTCAAAGGCCGGATCTTTTTGCTTACAGCATGCGTATCGCCCGGTTGCCACAACGCTTCAAATGGTAGTCTGCATTCTTCTAGAAAAAGTCTGTATGAATTATGTTGCTGAATAATTTTATTTCTGCAAAGAATTTCACGAACTTTTTACAGCTCATAAAACATTATTTACTTAGACAGATTCACCAAATGGATGGATTTATGAAATTCAAAATGTAAACAAACAACTCGACGCCAACATTTCAAAAAGCATCATGTACAAACCATGCGTTTTGAGAAAAACGCATTCGAATGTTGAGCATCGATTTTCAATTCCCATTTTAATATAAAAGCAAAATAAGATGTTCTAATGATAACAAACGATGAAAAACGTTGCTTTTATTGATACTTGATCATCCAAATTCAATAAAACATTATTTCCGTAATTTTATTTGAGAAAAACAAACATAACTTCTTTTGAAATCACCAACGTCTATATCACTCTGCTGTCATTGAGGGGGACGCTTTTTTATGATTCGTTTTTCTTCGCCGAATGTACATGGCGCTTTGTTCATGTTGCTTTTTTTTCGTCACGAGGTTCATGTAGTCTTTTGTTTGACAGGTTGACAGGGCTATATAAACAGGGACTGCTGATGGCAGAGATTTTGTTTATGTTACTTTATTTAAAATCATGATTAAACAGACTTTGCTGAAGTAACTTTTGCTCATTTTTGGTGGAGAGGTAGCTTATTAGGAGTACTTTCAGAATATGCAATAACTCAGAAAGTGTCAAAATGTACATGATGCCTTTTGAAATGTTACCGTCGAACTATCCGCATCATTTTAAGAGGAAGCGGTACTTGAGATGCTGACGATGTGCACGTACTCCTAATGTTACACTTCGACGTAAATAATTGCTTTTAACATTTCGGATGTAGCGTTTTTGGCTTCCTTACAAACATCCTTACAAACGGTGACGAAGTACACTAGCGCAACGTTAAAAAGCATTTATTAATAAATAGCTTAACGGGAGAAAAAACATTTTTTTTTTGCGTTACGTAATAAAAGAATTTCATAGGACAAATTTAATTTTATGCCACAAATTATCAAAAATCTTACTGAATTTCTAAAATTAATCCTTTAAAAAAGACAATGAGTTATATTTGTGTTAAAGGTTTAATTAAAAGTTTAATTCCTTGATTTTGAAAAGTCTGTAATATGGTATGATTTCTGTATTTCTGGCAAGACTGCTAGAAAGCTGTGTAAACGTCAAACGCGACGATTGTTTGCTTGTGCTGTGGTGCGTGCGCGAAGTGATTTTTTTATGAACACCGTTTTTTTTAATATTTGCAACGATTTTTAAGAAAATTCCGAACCAAAAGTTGCACGAATGTACCGAAATCGGCTTACCTGCAGTCCGCTTACTCAGGTAGGTTCCACTTTAGTTAGCTGCTTGAAAGGTCTAAACCCGCATTTCGTTCGATTTGGGCAATTTTCAGCCGAACAGACTGTCTGCTGCTGGGTGACGATGTTGGTCGACTCGAGGTCACCGGTCAGATCGCCGACGACCGTGATTCCCGCGGACACGGAACCGTTGTTGTCCACGCATATCAAGCTTGAAGTGCTGGATCTGATCTGGCATGAGGACGTTGAAAGTGGTGTCCTCGATGAGGAAACTGCCGATCAACAGTTGCTTCTGAATCGGCTTCTGCCGTTGCGCGTCCAGGGCACCACTTTGAGCGAAATGTTCCGGTATGTACTACCAAAAGTAGCAGCAACTCCAACAACAGCAACAGGCGATTCCGTTGATCCTGTGCCGCCTTACCTTCGATTAGCATGCTTTAACCGACACAACAGTTCGGTACAGAAGCCCTGCTCAACGGACGGACGGAATAACTCTTACATGTTAGTAATAGTACTCTAACAGGCCCGTATACAGGGGGAGCTTTCGGGCTGTAGAACACCCTCCCCTCTTTGGAACTTTTTGCGAGACATATGGGAGAGAAGAAATAAGAAGACAATTTTGCCAATTTTGACCGTTGTGACTCTTTTGATTGGGAGTCTTATAAGGTTCCTATTCAAAATTATTAAGTTTAGTGATTTGAAGTACTTAAAAAAAATTAGCAAACACAAGATTTTGACTCAAATCGACAAGATTGTAAAAAGGATGGTTTTTGAAAAAGAATCCTCTTGCCTACGTTTATTTTCAGAAAGGTATTTGAAAGATCTTATACACACCGAGCCACGTAGCCTAGCGGTAATGCTTCCGAATCGGGTTTAAATTCCGGCTTGGACCTACACAACTGGTGATATTTTTCCTCTTTGATTCGACTGCTTAGTAAAGGGAAGGTTGTGTATCATTACAAGCTGGACCTTACGCCAGACCCTACCCCCCCTCTCATTGTTTTCGATGGGATTTTTTATAGCATTTAAATAAGCCATAAACATAAGAGATCTGATAGCCTAGCATATGTTATTTCTGAAGAACATAATAAAATAGAAGGTTGAAAAAACTATATAAATATGAGGAAGGCACCAACCACCTTAAGGTGGATTAAGTAACGTTTTTTTATGATTTCACTTTACGTTGAAAAAGCCATACGCCATACAAATTGTAGGATCTTTATTCTGAGAAGAAAATAATTACAATTTGGGGAAAATAGGAACACTCACTATTTGATGCTTTTAAAGATTGTCGAAAAAGACCACTTTTTAGCTTTGAAGCAGCCAATGCAAAACATAGTTGGCAGTGTTGCCATTTTTTTCAAACATTTATACAATGTCGAAATTTGTCTGTTCATGAGTAGATCTAAAGAGGTTTTTTTTTTTCAATAATTTGCAGCCTGAAACGGTGATGAGATAGAAATTTGGTGTCAAAAGGACTTTTATGTAAAATTGTACGCCCGATTTGATGGCGTACTCAGAATTCCAAAACAACGTATCTTTCATCGAAAAAAAACACAAAAAAAGTTTTAAAAACTCTACTATTTTCCGTTACTTGACTTTAAAAAAATTTGGAGCATGTCATTTTAAGGGAAATTTAATGTACTTTTCGAATCTACATTGACCCAGAAGGGTCATTTTTTTCATTTAGAACAAAATTTTTTATTTTAAAATTTTGTGTTTTTCTAACTTTGCAGGGTTATTTTTTAGAGTGTAACAATGTTCTACAAAGTTGTAGAGCAGACATTTTTTTTTGTTTTTGTGTGTTTTTTCGATGAAAAATACGTTTTTTCGGAATTCTGAGTGCGCCGTCTAATCGGGCGTACAATTTTACATAAAAGTCTCTATGACACCAAATAACCACTATCAAGAATAATGGAAACCAAAAAGATGCAGAAAAGAATCTATTGATACAATTTCTTATTTTTCTAACAACGTGAATCTCCAAATTTGTGAAAATTATATAAAATTAATAGTAAGATAGATATTTATGTTATTTCAAATGTTTGAAACAATTACGTCAAGTAGCTTCATCCCACCCAGCAACGCTCGTCATTGCTCGCTCCTCGTCAAATAAAATTTCAATTTCCCGTTTCAAATTGCAAATTGATAACCGCAGGCACTGGAAACGAACAAATTCAGTTCTGTCATTCCCTCTGACGCACACACCCACACAATCCGACTCGCATTTGTGTGCGTAGATGTGCGTCAGTGTTTGGGTACATTTCCGGCGCCAGGATTGGATGCTGCAGTCGCTTCTAAAAGTTGGCTTAGACCTGATTTAAGGGGGGAGGCGCCCCTGCTTCCACAGACACACACACTTGGCCCGAGGCGGCAACAATCCTGATGAGATGACAGAGCAAACAAAGATGTCGTCGTCGTCGTCGTTGAAATTGGTCTGACTGGGAAGCTGAACCGAGGGCACACTTCCGGTGCAGGAGTCTGCTGCAGTAATTACACAATTTGAGCGGAGCCTCCGAGCAGGTGGAATATCCGACGGGGAACTTTTAAAGCGTTGTTGGTGGGGGCGTTGGAGTCAACCTACGTTGATGTAAGGTGGACCTGCAGTGTGGACACTTGCCCGCTCCTAATTAAAGTTAATTATTCTGCAGCTAGGAAGACCAGTTATTCTGATTTTATAAAAAATACGTTAACCCTGAATCAATGTTTCAAGAAAGTTGAAGAGGATCCTGCCAACATCTTTAAGCCATTTAAAAACAACTTACATCTTGTTCAACAAACGGCCATCCTCAGCTCCATTGCCATCATCTTCTAGTTCAAATAATCTCAAATACCCAGTTAGCTTTCACCTTGTAATTATCTGTCGACAACGCTTCCTGGCCATTCTACTGTAAACCGATGTCCCAGCCTGATCCCCGGTCGTTGTCCCACCAATTATCGTCATCCAACGTGTACTTATCACCCTCAGCTCCGGCCAACACCGGCCAATTACACGCCACCGACGCCGAAACCAGAGCCGTATCAACTTACGTTAATTTGCACACAACAAGCGTCCCCCCTCGAATGTCCACGCTGAGTTTCGCACGGGGTCATTCCGTGGACGGGGTTTACATGGTAACACTTTTGTTTGACTTGCCAGCACTTGCCTTGGTCGAGGGGGCCTTCGATTCCGTGCCGGACATGATGGTCCTGCCCCGCAAAGCGGTTGCTTCAAGGGGTTTGTGGACGGACAGTGATAGTGACACTACTAGCTCGACTAGATTCTACACTGATGATGGTGACGGGTCTCGTCTTTCCGCTGGGGAAAAGTGCGTCGAGCAACTCCCCCTTTGAGCAAATAGTCAAGTTCAAAGCAAACATCCCTCCATGTACGGTGGATGTCAACCATGATGGAAGCGGGACAGGACAGTGGATAATTTTTATTTTTTTGAATGTCAAAAAAGAGTCACATTTATTTTAATATCTCTGTTTTTCTTAATTTCAGTTACAGAGATTTAGCAAAAAGTAGAGCGTCCAATTTCCCGGGAAATCCCGAGAAATTTTAAATTTATTGAAATTGTTCTGATCTTGTTTCTGAATAATATTTTTCATCATCAAAATTTTATAGGACAGCGACTTTCCTGGTTGAAATAAGTGTAAAGATCAACAAATAGCTAAACTGCATGTAAAAATGTACATAACTAAAAGAAAATGTATATTTTTTTTAATTCTCAAGCTCAAATCGTACAGTTTAATCAAACAATTTCTTTGGTATTTTTGGTTGAGAAGTATTTTTTCATTCAAGTGTTTGGACAGTAATTAAAATAAATCAATCCTCCACAGTAATAAAATTGATTTAAAACTTGCCTTTTGAACAATTGCTGCACCAGTTATGAAGCTCTTTTACTTCAAATTGTAATTTCTTGAATACTAAGTAAATGAAATAATTCTTCTTGCTCAAACCTATTTGGAACATTGAATTATACCAATTAAATTTTCATAACATTTCGACGTCGTCGTGCTATCTTGTCGCACCCGCCATTTCGACCTTCCGAGAAAAATGCGCTTTAATGTTTGACCTTGAATGAACAAAAACTAGAGCATGCAATGTAAACAATAACAAACACGTTTTGTATGACTGACCATTCTGTGCATTGTCCCGAAGTTTGGTTGAAGTTGGTTGTTGGAGTCCCGAGTTATAATTACAAATGTTTTCGGTAGTCTAACTTGTACGTGCGCCAAACACGCGTTCTGACCTGAAATCCCTATGGCCAGTTGTCGCACTTAGGCGGGTTACCGTTGGTGTGACAAGATGTGACGAAGGGGGGAGGGGGGGGGGGGGGGTTGGTGAGACGGTGACGTCATGCTAGTTTATTTTTTATAAATTCATAATATTAATTCGAATTGTGCACAATTAAAAGTGAAGCTCTTTTCTACAATTTTTTGCTTATTATTATTTGGAAGCATCACATTAGAATTGATTCTATAGTCACAATTTTATTTTTTATTCAGCTTGAACTTAAATATTTTGCAATTTCTGGCTCGATACAACAAATGCTTTGAAAGCTATGGTTTAAACTTATTAGATACAAAGCTGTGAAAAACAGTTTTCGAGATTTTTTTATACTTGAATATTATAAGTAGTTATAAGGTACAAATCTGTTTTTTATATCGCAATATTAATTCTTAAAAACTAACTTAATCCACCTATGTGGTTGGTGCCTTCCTCACTCTTTTCCAATAATGGGTGATATGTGATATGATGGGTTTGGACACAAATTTCGTCAGATTTCGTTAAGTTCCGGAATACAAAAAACACACATATCACTCAAGGGCTCATAAGTGGCATCTTAAGTGGTCATAGCTTGAGGCAGGGTTGCTAGATCTTCAATCTTTTGGACACGTTGGAAATGTCTTTCGATTACCTTACCAACGATGGGTCGGATGATGGATCCGGACATAGTTTAAATACATTTAAGTGAGATCCGGCTACAAAAAAAAGTACATAAATATCACTTAAGTGGTCTGAACTCGACACATTGTTGCCAGATCGTCAATGTTTTGGACTCGTTGGAAAGGTCTTTCGATTACCTAACCAACGGTGGGTTGGATGGTGGATCCGGACATTGTTTACATACATTTAAGTGAGATCCGGCTACAAAAAAGTACATAAATATCACTTAAGTGGTCAAACTCGAGACAGGGTTGCCAGATCTTCAATGTTTTAGACTCGTTGGAAAGGTCTTTCGATTACCTTACCAAGGATGGGTCGGATGATGGATTCGGACATTGTTTACATACATTTAAGTGAGATCCGGCTACAAAAAAGTACATTAATGTCACTTAAGTGGTCATAGCTTGAGACAGGGTTGCCAGATCTTCAATGTTTTAGACTCGTTGGAAAGGTCTTTCGATTACCTTACCAACGATGGGTCGGATGATGGATCCGGACATAGTTTACATACATTTAAGTGAGATCCGGCTACAAAAAAAGTACATAAATATCACTTAAGTGGTCAGAACTCGAGACAAGGTTGCCAGATCGTCAATTTTTTAGACTTGTTGGAAAGGTCTTTCAATTACCTTACCAACGATGGGACGGATGAAGGATCCGAACATTGTTTACATACATTTAAGTGAGATCCGGCTACAAAAAAGTACATAATTATCGCTTAAGTGGTTATAACTCGAGACAGGGTTGCCAGATTATCAATGTTTTGGACTCGTTGGAAAGGTCTTTCAATTACCTAACTAACGATGTTTAACATGATGATGTTTGGTTCAGTTTACTGCCATTTATTCAACTTCCGAAAATATGCGAAAACACATTTTTATACATAACTTTTGAACTACTTATCGAAACTTCAAACAATTCAATAGCACCGTATGGGACCCTAAACCAAGTCGAATGCGACTGGTTTGGTCAAAATCGGTTCAGCCAGTGCTGAGAAAACTGCGTGACATTATTGGTCACATACACACACACATACACACACACACATACACACACACATACACACACACATACACACAGACATTTGTTCAGTTTTCGATTCTGAGTCGATATGTATACATCAAGGTGGGTTTTCGAGCTTTAAATAAAAAGTTCAATTTTAAGGCAGGATTATAGCCTTACCTCAGTGTGGAAGGCAAAAATGAGTGTATTTTATTAGACAACCTTTTTTTTCATATTAAAATTGGCAAAAAATTATTAGAGTTTAAAGAAGAAAGAAATAAAACAAATACTATAAAAAATCTCATCGAAAACAAGGGGGGAGGGGGCTGGCAAAATGTGACGTACTTTTTTAGGGGGGGGGGGGGAGTTTAACCTTGCGTGACAAAGTGTAACATAGGGGGGAGGGGGGGGGGTTAATTTTGGCCGATTTTTGCGTGACATACTTAATGGATGACGCCTTACATCAATTTTTAAGGTGGGTGTGTCAAGATAGCACGACAAGATTGAAACTGCTTTCATATGTAAAGTGACAAAAATGAACGGAGTTTTTTCGGATTTCGTTGAATATCTCAGGATTGAAATCGAATTTGGGGATCTGCGAAGGTCAAAAGGTGAGGCATTGTGAGCTGCAAAAAATGGCATTCTTAACTCAATTTGGCCCAAAATGCACGTGCGACATGTTAGCACGACGGCGACGATTTAATCGTGGTAAATAAAAACGTAAACAATCTCAATTTTGCTTTGGCGGTAAAGGATTTTTTTTTTTATTCTTTATCCAATTATTCTTTAAAAAGTACACCTGAATTGTAATAGTTTATTTTCATTAAGCAAGGTAAATTTCCAGTTGCTTCAGAAATTAATATTTTCAGAAATAAATGTTGATAATAAATTGAATTCCTCCATTTATTCTTTTTCTAGAGCATTTTCATAAAATTGGTTCCAAGAAATCAAGAAAATTCCTTGGAAATTTACAATTTTCCCGGGAAACGGAAAAAAAATTCTCACGAGAAATCCTGGGAAATTTTTTACCGGGCGGAAAATTGGACGCTCTATCAAAAAGGAAGGTCAAAAATCAAAAAAAATGTAAGATTTGACGAAAATAAAAAATTTTAGCGAAAAAAAAACTTTTTCCGGTTAACGGTTGACTGGAACGAACTTATTATCAAATTTGAATGTACCTAAAATTTTATTATGGGAGAAGTTAGTTAAGATTTATTACTCCCAAAATATTCTATGCATGGATTTTCAAATGCCATCCATTTTAAGATATTTTTTTCCATTTTATACTGAAAAAGGAGAAATTCTGTACATGTCCAGTGCAATATAATCATATAAATCAGTTTTACAGTGTAGCAACTCAAAGGTTACTTTGATTGAATCTTTGGGGGTTGTCCATAAACTACCAGTACTTATTTATGCCATTGTAGGACCCCTTAATCTCCTTAAATTTAATAAAAACTATATAAATTAAAAGAACACACGATGCCTTCCATGAAATTTTTCTTTCAAACCCTAGCGAATTGTACTTCATTATGCTTCTTTTCTTCTTCCAAATTCCCTTTTTTTAAATTCAAATACATCAATTTCATAATAAAGCCATATTCATAACTGATTCAACCAGGGGCGAAATTTCGACTTTGTTTGTGATAGCTGACAGAACACTCCAATCGTCTTCACCACGACAACCTGATTTTTACATTCTACTTTCGTTCGTTTCACACACAAAGGAATGAGTGCTACGCAAAGTCACTCACACAATCAGTGACTTCCCTCCAGGAGAAAAATCGCTTAGAGAGCGATCGTTTGACATTCTACCGAGATTCCGATCATCCCTCCAATGATAGCAATCATATGACTTCAGTCACCACGCAGCATACACGAGGAAGAGAGAGACAAAAACGAGAGAAAGAGAAAGAGCACGTTGTTTCGTTCGGGCGGCTGCTTGAGTGGTGCTCATTTTTCGTTCGTTTCGTCTTCGTGTTTACGTTCGTCGACCGTCGCCAAGCAATGACGGTCATGATAGGCGTTTTGTGTCAGCGATCAAATATCGTTTTGGGAAATGATCGCTGACAGGAAGTGCTATCGAATATCGAGCAAACCCGTTCAGTGATAGATCCCTTTTCAAGCATTGGATTCAACTGAGGAGCAATTCTTTACGAAATCGGCCGAATTCGACAATTTTTTTTTGTATTTTTTTATTTGGCTCAAACTTTGTGGGGGCCTTCCCCTCCATACAATTTGGGCAGCGGTCCATACAAAAATGGTACGTAAATATTTAAGCAGCTGTGACTTTTAAGTGAATTTTCTGATCAATTTGGTGTCTTCGGCAAAGTTGTAGATATTGTTGAGGGATATTCAGAAAAAATAGGTACATGGAAAAAATGTTTTGCCGATTTTTTATGAACTTTTTTTTACAAAAAAATATTTTCTAAAATACGTATTTTTTGACTTTTAAGATTTTTCTATTTGTTCTAGGGGACAAAAACCCGCAACTTTTTAATTATAGAGAAGTATGGTCAAAATTTTTGCCGCCGAGTAATAATTTTTGAAAAAATTGTGATTTTTGGAAAAAAAATCGAAACTTCATACAAACAAAATATGAATTTACTCATAAACTATAACATAAAAGGAGGGTAGAGTCAAACAAGCACAAAAGTCATCTGGTAAAACATATATTTTTAGTCAATTTATTTAAATTAAATTTCTATACATGTGTGAACTTCCGTCACCAGGAGTGCCGACTTTGCTCCCTCAAATTTTGACCCGAGAGATATGCTGCCCCCCATGTGACCCCCAAAATGCCCCCCCTTATGCTAAATCAGAAATCGTCGCTGCTGTCCGTCATTATTTTAAAGATTATCAGCAGGTTAATAAAAAAAATGCTGCAATTTTTTAACATTGTTTTCTTTTAATATTACTTAAAATTATACATACGCAAGATCGCTTAGTTTCGCAAGACAACCCAGTAAAATCCGCTAATAATAATCAGTAATCCCCCAAGCGTAGTTCTCATTAAAACATGCACAAGACGCCACAAAACCACCCCCTGCTTGAAAGAGAAGCAAAAAAAAAACTTGCCTTTACTTTTCCTTACATCCAGCATGGTCCTTTCTAAAAGTATGTTCCCATAATTTTCCCCATCATTCCCGGCCACTGAGAGGACGACGCCGTCGACGACAACACCATAAAAACACCAACTTCCGTGAGTGCACTTTGCCGCTCCCGCGGGAAGAAAAAGACCATCTTTTGAAGTTCCATCACCACAAGTAGCTTTCGCTAAAGTTTTCCAGCAGCGGTAGAGAGCTTTTCCTTCTTTTTGCTCCAGCATCTGCTCGATGGCGAGAAGGAAAAATCATTTCCTCGTCACACACACGCACATTCTCATTCTCGAACATCGCTATGAATTTCTTATAATCAAATCGCCATTATTTTCCACTCCCTCGAGGGAGAACGCAAAAGGACGAAAGAACCCTCCCGCACCCTCTTGGGCGAACCGCAAAACCTCGTAAGATGTTCGTAGGGGTTGCGAGAGGGAGACGGCCAACCAAGCCAAGCCGGCCAAGGGACAGTGCCATTTTCTTCACCACGGGGACCGCCGCCACACAACTGAAGTCATCACATTATTTTCCCATGCATACGGCCCCGACGGACACGGAGGGAAATTCATATTCTTCCCGGGAAAAACCACCATTTCTCCACCTCCCCCCTCCCAACGAGCCCGACTTGTGAACTTTTCAGCTTTTCTGAGTTTTCTTCCGGATAGTTCTGAGTGGGGACACTGTGAAGAAGGAAGTGAAATTCAACGTTCCTAGAAATCAACATTTCACCTCCTTTCCTATGATTCCTCAATCCTGAAGATTTCTGCATAACTTCAGTCCTGCTGGTGGTGGTGGTGTACTTATGGTCAGGTCTGTGTGTTCTTCTCACCCAGCCCTAGTCATGGTCACTACCCGCCTCAAGGCGGCCTTATTTTCCCACGCAGCTCAATTTCCTGCTTTGCTCCTTCCCGTCAGAGTCCCTGGGGGGGAGGGGGGAGATTTGCCTGTGATCTGTTGCTTTCGCAGGGTTCCCAGGGAAGCTCTTCTCGAGGATGCTTTTTTTTCCCTAGCTCTCCTTGAGCCGTCTTGGGTTATTGAAGGGACCATCGTACTTGTCTCTGCCGCGGTGCCTTCATTATCGAACGAAGAGCTGATTTGCATATGTTTGAATTTCCTTGAAAATGAGTGAAGCGGGTTGCCTCTGATGGGTGGAAAAATAACGATCGTTGGAAGGGGCTAATTGAAGTTTGAATATTACTCAAGCAGGTGGACATAACTGGAAAAAAATAAGTTCAGTTATTGTCAGAAGTTCAAGAAAATCCGATAACTGAAAAAAAAATTCTCAATTACTCAATGTGGTTTTTGTGAGATATGTTTTTTACAATGGTAAATTACTGGTTTTGATATTATTTTCTCATGATAAGCTTTTTACTAAATTTAAATATTTGCTTGGTTCCAATAAAATATTATATATTTTTAAATGCAGCTTGAAATCGAAAAGCATTAGCTGACAGCTTGCAAATTTTATTCAACATTTGAAAAAATAAAAATTCAACAGAGACCAGGAAAAATATCCGAGTAAGCCAATGTCCAAAATAGTGAAATTGAAAAAATGTGTGAAAGTACTCAAAGAGCAACATAAAAAATAATAAAATATTTCCTCCCCCCCTCCTCACTTCAAAATCGGCCCAAAACATCAGGGGGGTGGGGGAGGGGGGCAAAAAAACTTTCATTTCAGCTGAAATCAATTTAAAATGCATTTCTCTGTTTTTAAAATCATTTGTATACAAAAACACTTTTTTTTTGCATTCAAATATTGAGACTATAGCTTGTTATACCAACTTTTATATTTTTGATATGTTTTTGGAGACATCAAATATCAACTTTTCAGAAATTTCCAGAATGTGCAAAAAATGTTTGACCGAGTTATGAATTCAAAACTGATTTTTCAATAAATTGAAATATTGGTCGCAAAAATTTTGAATTTGCAATCAAGAAGTATTTGAGTGAAATTTTGATAAAGTGCATAGTTTGCAAGCTATAGCCATTTTAAGGTAACTTTTTTCAAAATATTCGCAGTTATTCATTTTTAAAATTAGTGCCCATGTTTGCCCACCTTTGAAAAAGTTTTTTTTCTGCTCCTGTCATTTTCGAGGAGTTTTCCGAAAAAAACCCGTGCTTTAAAAGAATTGAACACTTTCTCCGGCCGTTTCGTCGCGTGTGTTCGATAAGATTCCCATCAACCGGATGAGTGCCTACATTCGCGTTACGGGCAGCTTTATGCCGGAAGTGTGCCAAATGCCGATAGCCATCAAGTTCTGGATCAAGAATGTCTCCATACATCTGAAGCCCAGCGGAAGTATGAATCCATGGAGCCTCTTGAGAAGAACATCTTGGATGGATCGCGGGAATAGTACCAGAAGAGCATCTCAAGATTGAAGATTTAAACTCAAAACTTCAAGATTAACATTTTTGAAGTTCGTCGCAGATGTGAAGACTCCGTTGTTTGGTGAGAGCTTTCCATTATTATTTTCAAACAACTCTTACATCCACTCTATCATTCATACACTTCACTAAAGACCAACCACGCCAATCTTACTATATACGCGGTAGGGTGTTCCCTTGGTCGTTCGCTGTGAGTTGTGGATTGCCTGCTTCTCTAATGAAGGTTCGACTGAGGGGGCATGCTTATTAATTTCTCGTCGCTCCATACCCTCAGTGACGTGATGGGAGCAAGGGCGTCTATGCGAAGTGTCCCTACACTCGCTACAAATTTCCGGCGCTTGGGGAGGGAAGAGGGAAACCATTTTGATCATTGCGCTGGTATTTGTAGCATTAAAATTCGTGCAAAAAACTTATGCACGTGGGTGTACAGATTACGGAGTAAAAGATGATCGAATTGTTCACCTAGCGCTCACATGTGTTCCAGGACCAAGTTACCTGCGGGTATGGGGATCATACATACATACATACATACATGTTTGCCCACCTTTGAAAAAATATTTTTGAAAAGCTGAGATAATTCTCTATATTTTACTTTTTCAAACTTTGTTGATACGATCTTAGTTGCTGAGATATTGCCATGCAAAGATTTAAAAACAGGAACATTTTAGTTTTCTAAGTCTCACCCAAACAACCCCTTATTTTCAAAATAATGTCGATATCTCAGCAACTTATGGTCCGATTTTCAATGTTAAAATATGAAGCATTCGTGAAATTTTCCGATCTTTCCGAAAACAACATTATCAATTTTTTAAATCAAGAATAACTTTTCAAAAGGGACATACATTCAAAGTTACGTTCTTCAGAAATGTTTGTCTCGATTTAAAAAAAATGAAATTATTGTTTTCGAAAAGATTGAATAAAATCACAAATGTTTTATATTTTAACATTGTAAATCGGACCATTAGTTGCTTAGATATCGACATTGGGTAGTTTTGGGTGAGACTTAGAAAACATAAATCGTCCTGTTTTTAAACCTTTGCTTGGCAATATCTGAAAAGCAAAATTTAGAAAATTTGCATTGCAGCTTTTCAAATATATTTTTTCAAGAGTGGGAAAACATGGGCACTAATTTAAAAAATTAATAAGTGCGACTTTTTTCAAAAAAGTTACTTCAACATGGCTTTAACTTAAAAACGGTGCACTTTATCAAAATTTCATTTAAGTATATTTTGACTGTAAATTCGATTTTGCGACCAATATTTTGATTTTTTTTTTTGAAAAAAAAAAACAGTATTGGGGATCGAAGTAAACTACGCTACGATTTTTAATAAAACCATTCGAATGTTCGAATTCTAAAGGCAAAGTGCAGAGAGGATAGACACACGGCGGTCCATGCCTGAGCAGCTGTTTTACAATTGGCAGAGGAACCACGGAACCCTTCGACGAGATAACCTTCAACGTCATTGCTCAAGATCAGAAGAACTTGTGACAGCTTCAAAATTTAGTGTTCTTTCCCGGTTTTCATCACGGTCAGCATTCCCCAGCAGCAACAGTAACAGAAAATGGACGTTGCGGTTCAATTCCAAGATGCTGGAACTTGACTTCATCGGAAACCAGAAGTTTGAAGGCTGGAATGGATCAGGATTTGAAGATTTCTTATTTGGTGAGCCCGCTCTATTTTTAATACAAAAAAAAACTCTCACTTGTTCTATCATACTCACAAAACAATCAAGACACCTACGCAAACCTTATTATATACGCGGTAGGTTGTTCCTTTGGTCGTTCGCTGTGAGTTGTGGATTGCCTGCTTCTCTTCTGATGGTTCGACTGAAGGGGCATGCTTATTAATTTCTCGTCTCTCCATACCTTTAGTGACGTGGTGGGAGCAAGAGCGTCTATGCGAAGTGTTACTATACCCGCTACAAATTTCCGGTGTTTGGGGTTGGGAATGGGGATTATTTTTATTCTAAGCGCCGGTATTTGTAGCACTAAAATTCGTGCAAAAAAACTTATGCACGTGGGTGTACAGATTACGGAGTAAAAGGTGATCGAATTGTTTACCTAGCGCTCACATTCGATTCCAGGACCAAGTTGCCTGCGCGTATGGAGATCATACATACATACATACAATGTTTTGATTTTTTGAAAAAAAAAAAAAAAAACAGTATTGATTCAAACATTCATAATTCGGTGTCGGTCTAAGATTTTTTGCACATTCTGAAAATTTCTGAAAAGTTGGCATTTGATGTCCCCTCAAACATACCAGAAAATCAAAAATAAAAATAGTTTTTTTGCAAATCAAGTTTTAGTGACAATACGATCAAAGCAAATGTACCTCTATGTACCGTATATGCTGTAAATACAGTATACAATGTACGGAGCATATATAGGTTCATTGGCTTTGATCGTCCAGTTTACACAGCGGCGAGTTAGCCGTGCGGGTTGGGGCGCGGACTTAGTAAGCTAGATATAACTATCGCCGGTTTGATATTTTTTTAGGATCACAGATATTTTTTCCTAGCGTCTGCCAGATGTAAATTTACACATTAATAGAGGTAAAATTAAAGCTTTTTTCTGACATAAAAAATGTACCCCTTTTTAGATGTAATTTTACCATGTTTTTTTACTGTGAATATCAATAAATTCTTGAAAAAAACTTTTACTTCTTTGATCTGTGGGACAGAAATTAAAAAAATAAATATTAAAAAAGTTTTTTTGATTGAAAATGCATAAATCAACGTTATATAATCTATTCTGAACAGTAATTTATCTTAAAAATTCAAGCTTATAAAGTCCTCCAAAAACGCAAGTTCAACGAAAAAGTATTTCCACCAATCGATTCACGTGTCTCTTCTGCAAGCGTCCAGTTGCCAGCAGCCGCTACAGCATTCGGTCAGTTTGCGGCAGTAAAAGAGGAAAAAAACTGGAATGACCCAGCGAACAGTGATCACCACAATTTTCCCACCAAAAGCAGAGGGAAAAGGAAAAACATCGTTGAGAATTTTCCCCTCCCTCCCTGGGACTCGCGCTGCCTCTGTGGCTTCGGTTACTGATGTTGGTTGTTGGTTTACAACTTTGATCATTACTCGGCTCATATTCTTGTCGTAAAATATTATTATTGAACATAAACATAACCATATTTCCTGAGGCACTGCTGCTGCCGCTGTTGAGGCTACCCTCGAGAGATGACAGCAATTGCGCGCCGTCCATTATCACCCTTCGTGGGCTGGGGTGGGTTGGAAAAGCGCGAAAATGTATTGGAAAAACGAGCCTCTTCGTGGGGAGACTTGATTGGTTCCGTTCAGTGCCCTTTGGGATGAACTCTTTAAAAAAAGGGCAAAAATCTTTATCGTTTTCGATATCGATTTCCTAAAGTGTCTTTTGGCAAACATGTATCTGTTATCATTTATCTGTTGTAGTGCTAACGACCGTTTTGAAAGCCATTGCGCCAAAATGAGTAATGAGAACGAGCGGCACCAACTTCAGACCTAATAGTGCGTGGCCAATGAAACGAGACTGGGGAATCGATGGCACCCTAGTATAACGACCTGCTAATGGCCATCACTGGTGACGGACAGCAATAAAGGGTGGTGAAGAGTCAGATTGATTTGAAAGGAAGAAAATTTGATTGATTGAAAATGGGAAAAAACTCGTATTGAACTCTGTGACTGAAAATAATACGCTGACTCCTGACTCTTGACTTATGACTTCTGATTTCTGTCTTCTTACTTCTGACTTCTGACTTCTGACTTCTGACTTCTGACTTCTGACTTCTGACTTCTGACTTCTGACTTCTGACTTCTGATTTCTGTCTTCTGACTTCTGACTTCTGACTTCTGACTTCTGTTTTCTGACTTCTGACTTCTGACTTCTGTTTTCTGACTTCTGACTTCTGACTACTGACTTCTGACTTCTGACTTCTGACTTCTGACTTCTGACTTCTGACTTCTGACTACTGACTTCTGACTTCTGACTTCTGACTACTGACTTCTGACTTCTGACTTCTGACTTCTGACTTCTGACATCTGACTTCTGTTTTCTGACTTCTGTTTTCTGACTTCTGACTTCTGACTTCTGACTTTTGACTTTTGACTTCTGACTTCTGACTTCTGACTTCTGACTTCTGACTTCTGACTTCTGACTTCTGACTTCTGACTTCTGACTTCTGACTTCTGACTCCTGACTTCTGACTTCTGACTTCTGACTTCTGACTTCTGACTTCTGACTTCTGACTTCTGACTTCTGACTTCTGACTTCTGACTTCTGACTTCTGACTTCTGACTTCTGACTTCTGACTTCTGACTTCTGACTTATGACTTCTGACTTCTGTTTTCTGACTTCTGACTTCTATTTTCTGACTTCTGACTTCTGACTACTGACTTCTGACTTCTGACTTCTGACTTCTGACTTCTGACTTCTGACTTCTGACTTCTGACTTCTGACTTCTGACTTCTGACTTCTGACTTCTGACTTCTGACTTCTGACTTCTGACTTCTGACTTCTGACTTCTGACTTCTGACTCCTGTTTTCTGACTTCTGACTTCTGACTTCTGACTTCTGACTTCTGACTTCTGACTTCTGACTTCTGACTTCTGACTTCTGACTTCTGACTTCTGACTTCTGACTTCTGACTTCTGACTTCTGACTTCTGACTTCTGACTTCTGTTTTCTGACTTCTGACTTCTGACTTCTGACTTCTGACTTCTGACTTCTGACTTCTGACTTCTGACTTCTGACTTCTGACTTCTGACTTCTGACTTCTGACTTCTGACTTCTGACTTCTGACTTCTGACTTCTGACTTCTGACTTCTGACTTCTGACTTCTGACTTCTGATTTCTGACTTCTGACTCTTGACTCTTGACTCTTGACTCGTTGACTCGTTGACTCGTTGACTCGTTGACTCGTTGACTCGTTGACTCGTTGACTCGTTGACTCGTTGACTCGTTGACTCGTTGACTCGTTGACTCGTTGACTCGTTGACTCGTTGACTCGTTGACTCGTTGACTCGTTGACTCGTTGACTCGTTGACTCGTTGACTCGTTGACTCGTTGACTCGTTGACTCGTTGACTCGTTGACTCGTTGACTCGTTGACTCGTTGACTCGTTGACTCGTTGACTCGTTGACTCGTTGACTCGTTGACTCGTTGACTCGTTGACTCGTTGACTCGTTGACTCGTTGACTCGTTGACTCGTTGACTCGTTGACTCGTTGACTCGTTGACTCGTTGACTCGTTGACTCGTTGACTCGTTGACTCGTTGACTCGTTGACTCGTTGACTCGTTGACTCGTTGACTCGTTGACTCGTTGACTCGTTGACTCGTTGACTCCGAACGATTCAAGAGTTGAAAATTTGCCGTCCTCATGCCGGGATCGTTAATTATCTGCAAAACGTGATTGACATCCATACTGCTCCCCTCTTGCTTTCCACGAACCATTCCGGTTGACCAAATCGAATGGGTTGGTGAGACACTCGTGCCCAATAAAACACCCAGAACCGGTGCCAAAAACTCAACAACCGTCGTCGTCGTCACCTTCGTCATCATCTGGCACCTCCGCGATAAAATTTGGTCCAACACTTGACCCAAAGCAACAAAAAAACGCAACTCTTGTGTCGAAACGAAACATCGTGACTTGCATGGGTGATTTGGGGGGGGGGGAAGGTCCACGCGCACGGGATTTTCCGGACTCCGGTTATATCCGGCCAATAATCGATTTGGCCCCAAGCAACAATTATAGTTTTGTTCCTTTGGCACGGATCAGTGGACGGGTTTTTTTTTGGTCAGGGTGGTAATAAGTAATCAACTTTTCAACACTTGTATCGAAAAGTAAAAATTTCGACATTGTTTTGGTTAGTTTTTTTAGGATTTGCAAAAAAAAATACACAACCCAGTGCAAAACTCGATTTTTTCAGCACTCTTCGTATTTTTCCAACTCGGTAGAGCCTCGTAAAAAAAATAAAAAATTGCAACTTATTGCACAATTTTTTACATTTTTTTCCTAAATCTACAAAATTTCACTTAAAATTGGAACCCTCAATCTCCTAAAAAACCAGCAAAATTTTCCACAACGGCTGCCAATCAAAGTTCTTTTGAGCTCGCTACACAGCTCGCACTCTCTGGACGACCAAAGCCGTGGTGTTGGCGATTATTGCCGTGCAATGGAGCGGAAAGCTCCGCGGATAATGAGTGTGTGTGTGTGTGTGTGGAAGAGAGAAAGGCCAATTGGGAATGCAACCAAGACGGGACGTGCACAACACACCCCCCATCGTGACGAGACCCTTTGGCCAGCGAGTCCCACTCGTTCCGAAATGGCCTAACAAGTGGGCCGGAGAAACTGTTGCAAATTGTGAATTGTGAGTTTTTCAAAGGGGATGGTTGGAATTGGAACCGCTTTAAAGAAAAGGTCTTTAAGAATCGCAACTTAAAAAGATCAATGCTGTCGTGCTTACTTGTCGCACGTGCATTTTGGGCCTAATTGAGTTAAGAACGCCATTTTGTGCAGCTCACAATGTCTAACCTTTTGACCTTCACAGATCCCCAAATTCGATTTCAATCCTGAGATATTCAATAGAAACCGAAAGAACTCCGTGCATTGTTGTCACTTTTCATATGAAACAAGTTTCAATCTTGTCGATCTATCTTGACACACCCTGAAAATTGATGTAAGTGCGACAACCGGCCAAAGGAATTTAAAGTCAGAACGCGTTTGACACAAGTATAAGCCCGACTACCGTAAATATTTTCAATTATAACTCGGGACTCTGGAAACCAAATTTGACCAAACTTCGTGAAAAGGCACATAAAGACCAACCAAACAAAACGTGTTTGTTATTATTAAAATTGCGTGCTCTCTTTTTTGTTTATTCAATGTCAAACACTAATACGCGTTTTTCTCGGAACGTCAAAAAGTGACGCGCAACAAGCTAGCACGAAAGCGTCGAGTTGTTGGCTTAATTTGTTTTGTGTTTTTAATATGTATATGAGGATTTTTTTAATTCTTCAAGATAAAAAAAAACTATAAAGGCTGTATTCTACAAGTATTTTTTAACAGGTGTAATCCAAGTATTTTTTTAACTAGAATTCAAAACGTTCAAAATAAAACGTAAATGTTTAGCAAATATAGTTTATTTCAGTTCAAAAGTTTTGTATCTTTTTAATTTTCTGATTTGTGTTTGTGTATGTTCTGAAATTTATTTTTTTTGTTAAAAAAGCTGAGAAAATAAAAAATTGATCCCTTTTAAAATGTTAGGTTAGGTTTTGAAATTTTGAAAATATTTTCAATCGCAATATTGAAAAAGGGTATTCTGGGAACTGAGAAATATATACTTTTTCTTCACAAGGTTGGAAATTTAACAAAAATGTCATTGTTCAACATCAAAAATTGGACCAATAGTTGTCAGGCTATCGAAAAAAAAACCTAATTGGAATATCCGATTACATCAAAATGAACTATGGTACATATCATAGTTGAAAGGAACTCCAAAACTCTATTAGGTTATAAAAAATATGAAATTGTGAATTGATTATTTACTAATAAAAACTAAGTGAATTGAATTGAATGTATTTTTTTCTTAGTTCTCTAAGCTGCTGATTTTTTCAGCAATTAGAAACAAATATTTCCAGAAATGGTCATACATGGACACTTATTTATAAAAAAATCCATAAATAAAAAAATTATATCTCAATGATTTTTTCCATGTTCTTTACGGAAAAGGTAAATTTTTTGCTCATCTAAAACATATCAAAAAATAAAAATATTAGACCTATCTTCACGTATACATATCGACTCAGAATCAAATTCTGACTAAATGTCTGTGCGTGTTGGGTCCCATAAGACCCTAGTTAATATGATGATGTTTAGAATAGTCCTTAAAAATTGTGGTTTGGTTGAGCGTTTTAGCAGATTTTTTTTGCATTTTTAGTACTTCAAAAGTTATGCTAAAAAAAATTGGTCAAAGTCCGGAAGATTGTAACAATGGTGAGTTTTGTGAGAAACTCCGTCTTTTTTACAAATTTTTGGAAAAGTATTTGAAAAACCTTTCCAATGATCCTAAAACATTGAAGAACTGACTACCCTATCAAATGTTATGAGTACTTTAGTAATATTTTAGTAGTTTGTGGAGGCCGGATCTCAGATATATCGGTGTAAATGATGTCCGGATTCATCATGCAGCCCGTCATTAGTTGAATAATTGAAATAAATTTCAAATGAGCCTACAACATCGAAGGTCTGGTAACCCTATCAGAAGTTATGAGCACTTAAATGCTTTTGGTAAAATTTTTGGAGACCGGATCTCAGATATATCGATAAAAATGACGGTCAGGATTGTTATGCAACCCATCGTTAGTTGGATAATTGAAAGACCTTTTAAATCAGAAGTTATGAGCACTTAGGTGATACTTGAGTACTTGCGAGAAGCCGGATCTTAGACATTTTTGTTGAACATTGTTGCAACCCATCGTTGGATGCATAATCAAAAGACGTATCCAGCGAATCAAAATATAGAAGATCTTTCAACCCTATGCAATTTAATGACAACTTAAGAGCGAGTCCACGAGCAAAGCATACCCATCTCGCATTGACCTCTCCAATCTGCCTGAAATTTTCAGGGGTAGTTTTTGCATATTAAAATAGCATCTAGCCAAAATATGAGCACTCTATGTCAACGGGAAGTGGGGCAAATCGGGACACAATGTTTGAAAGTATAACTTAGGCAAAATTTTATTTCATTTCAAAATTCAAAATGCATCCCAATTGGCTAAATCTAAAGGGAGTAATTGGCATTTTAGTGAAAAAAATACCATAATTATCAAACTCAAATAAAAAAGTGTTCCTTCCAGATATCAACTCGGTTCGACCTGCAGCTTGTAGAAGACATCTGGGTTTACCATCTGGGACTAAGAACGCTTTAAGTAAGGCAGTTTAACATATTAACTAGACATTTTTACTTTTAGTGAATTTTTTGTTGTAAATTTTTGCTCGGGGGACCCCTTAGATCCCATTTTTTTGGTGATAACTTCATCACATTCGTGTTTCTGAGAAAATTCCACTGCAGAAACATGCACAAAAATGTTTATTTTTATCCATTTTACTGCCGTTCTACGCATAATTGTCCCATGTTCAAAAAAGTGCAACTGAGAAAAACGCGATTGAAATTTTTCGACAATTTTTTGTGTTTCTACGCATAATTGTCCCCTATGTGTTTCTAATCGCCCCAGTTAGCAGTTTATCACCCTTATTTGTGATTCTCTTGCTATACAACAGGTAAACAAGACAAAATGCTGAGTAAAACTAATGATTCCGTGTAAAAAAATCTTGGTGGGACAATTATGCGTAGAAGTTTAACGATGGGACAAACAGACTTGGTGTTGTTTTTAATGAGTTTCCGAACAAAGTACCAGATTTTATGTGTTTTTCTTAAAGTTCACATCAAACTAAACTTAAAAATTTCATAAAGTCAAAATCGTCCAAAACTGGCAGTTTAACCCTTCAGTCTCAGATGGTAGTCCCAGATGTCCCCTACAAGCTGCAGGTCGAACCGAGTTGATATCTGGATGGAACACTTTTTTATTTGAGTTTGAAAATTATGCTATTTTTCACTAAAATGCCAATAACTCTCTTTAGATTTAGCCAATTGGGATGCATTTTGAATTTTGAAATGAAATAAAATTTTGCCTAAGTTATACTTTCAAACTTTGTGTCCCGATTTGCCCCACTTCTCGTTGACTTAGAGTGCTCATATTTTGGCCAGATGCTAGTTTAATATGTACAATCAACCCCTGAAAATTTCAGGCAGATTGGTGAGGTCCAAACGACGTCCCAAACAAAGGGGTACGCCCTGTTCGTGGACTCGCTCTAAAGTGATAAACATACACACTTTTGTACAAATTTTACTGTTTGTGGGATAGTTAAAGAGAAAGAGAAAGAGAAAGAGAAAGAGAAGGAGAAAGAGAAAGGGAAAGAGAAAGAGAAAGAGAAAGAGAAAGAGAAAGAGAAAGAGAAAGAGAAAGAGAAAGAGAAAGAGAAAGAGAAAGAGAAAGAGAAAGAGAAAGAGAAAGAGAAAGAGAAAGAGAAAGAGAAAGAGAAAGAGAAAGAGAAAGAGAAAGAGAAAGAGAAAGAGAAAGAGAAAGAGAAAGAGAAAGAGAAAGAGAAAGAGAAAGAGAAAGAGAAAGAGAAAGAGAAAGAGAAAGAGAAAGAGAAAGAGAAAGAGAAAGAGAAAGAGAAAGAGAAAGAGAAAGAAATTAGTTTAGTTTTAAAGCTAAGAAAGAAAACATTTAAAGTGCAAACCACCTTCGTAATTTTCGAACAACCCGTCAAGCAAAATTGTCAAACGGGTGATGATTTAGTTCGTAGGTTTTATTTCTTCCGCCGAATTTTTTGTTCACTTTCCGCAACAACCGCTTCCTGTCGAACAAAAAATAGTAAAGGATACAAAAATCCACGACACATGTGTTCGGTACGTGCATGTGTGAGTGTATTTCGGCATGTTTATTTGTATGTGACAATCCAGCAGCAGCAACATCGACAATATGGCTCCGGCGAGGGTGGTTCAGGAAAAAAGCATTTTATGGCACGCAATAACCGTCGTTTCCGCTACACTCTCGATTAGCTGAGGGTTCCGTCAGCATTGTCCGCGACTACTGCTCCAACCGGCCAGGACTTTGGTTTAGGACTTTGGAGAGAGGGTGAACACGACACGACACGACCAACGTCGACGTTATGATGGCTCTAATCAAAAATGTTGCCCTCGCATGTGGGTCCCTCGCTGACCCTTTCGCTAGCTATGCGGGTGGCAATTAAACTTTTTTTTCGTTGTATCTGTGACGTTGTTACCGGAAGAGCCGCGACGATGTCGTGTGCGAGTTTTATGAATATTGGCCAACGGCAGCCTTTTTTTGCGTGGAAGTGTCAGTTTGATATTGATGGAAGTTTGAATTTTATTAAGGAAAATGTCGTTCGGTGCGTTTTTGGAACAATGAAGCGTTTATTTTTTTGGACGCAGGAAAATGTGTACAACCTTAGATAATTAAAAATGTGTTTTTATCAGGAAACTTTGTTTAATGATATATTAAATCGATTTGAAAAACAAAAAAAAAGTTTAAATCCAGAAAAGCCAGACAAGTTTTTCAAAATTCAAGCAATTTTATTACTATGACGAAACTGGAGTGCAATCCAATAAATATGATGAATAATTTAGTTACTTTTTCATTTCAACTTAAAGATTATTTTGATTATGTTAAAGAGTTGCCTAAACTAATCTACTTTTTTTTAAATCTTTCTGAAGAGTTTGATTGTTAATAAAAATACAAAAATCTGAAATTTGAAAAATAACTCGAAAAAACTCAACACCACTTTTAAACCGATCTCTGCAACCGGAAATGACCTGTTTGTTTCCCATCAAGCATCCTGTCAGGCCCTCCTTCCCCCTCACCCCAATTCAGGGTCAAGGCAGTAACAAACTTTTTCCCACAAAACCCTCCAATCAATACACATCCTTCCGACCCCTGCCAGCCAACACCGAAAACAACAACAAGAAAAACTTTGAAAAGCTGCCCAGGACCCATTCACTCACGCGAGACAAGATAATCCGGTCGGGACCTTTTACCGCCCGAAACTCTTGTATCGAGTTCCGAACAGCTGCCGGTTTCGGAAGTTGTCCTGGGAATGATTTAGTCCTCTGGTTTTATTTTTTTCTGCACAGACAACTTCTTTAATTATAAAACTTTGGCTCCCGGTGCCGTTTTTGATTAACTTTCTTTTTAATTACAGCTGGTCATCAAGTTTTAAGAATTAATTAAAAAACGACCTTTCACTGAGTGTCGGATCTGTGCGTTTGCTGCTCCAATTCTGCGCCGTGGATCAGCTTTTCTCGCCCAAAGTGGCCCAAATTGTTGGCCCAGTACTAACAGGCCCGTCTTTCCACGGAAGAAACCCAGATCCAGGTCAAACAGAAGTAGTCGTCGTGTCAGTCAGGCAAAGTTAACGCTTGATTAACCAAACGATAAATAATTAAAATCCATCTTCTGCCCAGCCGGGCGGCAATCTGGACCGGTCCAAATCGGTGCAACGTTGGGCCAGATGACCAATCGGGAAGAGTGGCCCAAAGTCGGTTCTGTTCTGCCATGCGGAATGAGAGAGAGAGAGAGAGTGAGGGTGGTGTGCGGTGGATTGGACATCAGTTTCTGCACCGGAGCGCAACAGATTTGTGTGGGAAAGCCGTTGGGGTTGGAAGCAGGGTTGCCAGTTCGTTGATTGTTAATTGAAGATTTCCCTTAAAATAATCACCAGCGTTAAAAAAAAAAGCATAGAAACTGAAATTCCAAGTTTTAGAGAATTTTGTTTTGCAAAACTTTCAATAACATTATAAATATATAAAATATTTTCTAGCGATTCCAAATATGCTAAAAATAATTATCAAGTCAGGGAAAATCACTTAAGTAGTTTTCAATCGATTGTTCAAACAATAATGAATGTTTTGAGTTTTATTTGAATTAAAAAATTGTCTTCTGGTGACATAACCATTAGAAAATACTTTCAACGTTGAAATGCTTGAGCAAAATTTCAAACACTTTTGAGTCAAGCATTTCAACGTAAACATAAGTCGCCATTTGACGGTTGAGAATGAACGCATAGGCAAAAGATCGCATGGACAAAGAGTCGAAATGGACGAAAAATCGAAAATGTGCTTTATTCATGATTTTAACCTACGCCTTTTATTAAAATAAATAAGCTCAATCCAAACAATTTTCGTCCCTTTTTTATAGTTTCGTGAGTTTCACGCACTTTAATCAAAAAGTGAACAAAAAATAAAACCCCTCCAAAATCCCCGCGAGACTGTTTATGCGTAGCCTTGAAGCACAGTGTAGAAATTCTCAAACATTTTTAATGGTACGGATCACAATCCAATTGTATAAAAATATATGATTGAATGTTGTGTCACCCCTTACCTTTGTTATACTATTATATTTATATATGCTTGAATTTAAGCATGGTGTCTTTTCATCATTCAAAGATCTGTTAAAAAAAACCAAACAAACTCTGACCCAGATGTCAAAAAAACAGAAGCATTACAAAAATATGATGAAGGCATACGACATACGAATAAATATTGTTGAGATAAGAATCTTTTTTTTAACTTTTTAAGGACCTGCTTATTTGAGTGTTGAACAAAAATGTTTCTTAAAAATACAAATTAATAGAATTAAAAAACTTTTAAAAAATATTACAGAAATAAAAAAAAAATATTTAAAAAAAATCTAAAATTGATGAATGCAGTCTTTCTCATATAGAACAATTTAAAGAACTGCTCCCAAATCTTATAAAAAAATGATTATAATTAATTAAGTTGACAAAACATTTAAACAAATTCTAATAAAAAAATTTATGCATGATTAAAATAAAGGGAAAAAACACACAAAAATGTTCCAGAAACAAGAGTTCATTATTTAAAAAAAAACAATTTTTAAAATGAATTGTGAGTTCATATTTTTCACATTGAACTTTATGAATAACTATTCAAATGGAAACATTACTAAAACAAAAAATATTACTTAAACAAGAATTCGGTCATAAATACGTATTTCTATAAAGTTTTTTACGGACGACGGAGACTTGATAATACCTCATGATTTTTATAAACTTGAGTACGTCTTTTAGACTAAATGTTTGTATTTTTTTTAAATTATGAATTTAAGTAATACCATCATCTTTGATAAAAAAATTTTGATTTATTTTTGAGGAGCCATGACTTTTTTTTGTCTGCTTTGAACATTTTCAACGATTTTTTTATAAAACTAAAAAAAAAGATTTTGTCTTCAAATGGTTTGACCTAAATATAGTTATAACTTGAAAACGGTGAAATTAGATTAAGGTTTTTAAAGCTTCTTAAACATCATTTTTTTAAACAAAATTGGCTTATAAACACAAAAGCTGCTCTTAAGGTCCACTAAAACAGATAAAGAAAATGAAAAAGAAAAGAAAAAAAAATGAGGACAAGTTTGACAATATCGAGATTTTATATTTGAAATTGTAATCAAAAGTTAGGAATTTAGTTTTCGTGTACTCATTTTTTTCTGGAAAGCCCTAATGATAACCAACAACTATGCAAAACATAGCAAATCTATCAGACAATTCCTTCTACAGTTAAAGGTTTTTGAACGTTTCCATATAGCACTTTTGTATGGTCAGCTCTCAAGTTAGTATGAAGACTTGTATAGAGGAATGATGCTAAAAAGTCTCAATAAACAGGAGAATCGAGACTGGAAAATTATGAAAACACTGATTAGGCCAAGGATTAGGCAAAGAAAATGAACTACCTATCAGAAAAACAAGAAAAATTCAAATCTTAATGCTTAAATGTCAAATGAAATCCATAAAACAGCTCCCAAGTAACATTTTTTCCAGGAGTTCTACAAGAGCTCTTCAAGATAGCTACAGCATAGCAGTTTGGACCGTGGTAAGATAAAATTCTCTTCAAAACTTCTTCAAGAGTTTGGAAGAGTACTTGAAGAGAGTTTTATCCAACCGCGGTCCAAACTGCTATGCTGTAGCTATCTTGAAGAGCTCTTGTAGAACTCCTGGAAAAAATGTTACTTGGGCTGAAGTTATTTTCTTTGAAAAACAAAAATTTCTCAAAATAAACTTCTGAACACGGTTAAAATCAGGGCTGTGGAGTCGGAGTCGGAGTCGGAGCCGGAGTCGGTGGAGTTGGGTCTTTTTGGGGACCTGGAGTCGGAGTCGGAGTCGGAGTCGTCAAAACTCGAACAGCTGGAGTCGGTGTCGGAGCCGGAGTCGGCTAAATTTTATGAGCTGGAGTCGGAGTCGGAGTCGGAGCCGAAAATTTCTGATAACCCGGAGTCGGAGTCGGAGTCATCTTTAATGCAAATAAAAATCTTGTTGTTCAGTATCTATATATATAAAAAATTTCGACGGTTTTGTTCGAACGCGAATCAATTCAACACAGAACGTCGGATCGAGGTGCTCTTTGTTGCGTTGGGTTCGTATAAGCACAAGGAAGGTTCTTACGCTAACTAATTGACACTTTGGCCACTCTGGAATCGATTCCGGAGCATCGGCAGATTGTATGGGAAAAGTTACGTAAAATCAAATTTAGATCACAGGAGGCTGAATAAGCAAACAAGCTAAAACGTCGACAAACCAAAAAGGGCAGGACGAAGTTTGCCGGGTAAGGCTTGTTTGCTATAAAACAGCTTAATTTACAAAACTTCTTATATTTTTAACTGTTTTTTTTAAGTCGTATGCACTGAATTGACATTTTTTTTAAAAGATTTATCAGATGCCATTATGTTTTTGAAGCTTTTTACTGTGATTGGAAAACTCTTATTATGTTATTTTACTAAATGATAACTTGTTTATTCCCTCTTACTCAAGTATTTAGTATTATAACTTTTTGTAGTCAGAAATATTTAATTGATTCTTGACTGCATCCCTTTCAATTAAAATTTGACCAAATTAAATCTAGTTCTCTCTGAAAAATGTACACACACAGTCATCTTTTACCCTGATAGCGAATGTCTTGGAGGTTTTAAGTAAATCATTTTTCAGGGAAAAAATACGAGGTACAAAAAAAGATTTAGAATAATAATTGCTGTTTTTGGAAATCGAAAAAAGTCACTGACAGTATAACTCTTCCAACAAATATTCAATCGTTATAACAATATATTTCTAAGAAATCAACATGTGCATTTTGTTTTAAACTAAGTACAAAAAAAATCAAAGTGTTGCATTTAAAATAATTGAAACTGACCAAAATTATCAATACAGTTGCAACTAATTTTGAAATAATCATTGAATATGTTAAATATATCGATTAGCTTAATGTTTACTATTTCTCTACTAAAATATGAGAATGTTGATCCTTGACAAACTATTTTGATATCGTTGCCAAAAATCGTTGATCAAATCTCAAGATTTCAGTACCAAAAAGTACACAAAATTAAAATATTATTCAACCGGTAATAATTTTCTCATATTGTATGTTCCACGCCAATATTTCGGAAGGTGATTATCATTGCAAATCAATGTACCTAAAAAAATGTTTTTTGGAAAGATTGCTTAAAGGTCCTTTTAAAATGACCTGGAAAATATTTTACCTGTGGATTTTGGTTTTTATCCAATATTTTGATATTTCATATATTTTGAAGGAGGCGCACGATCATTCATAAAGCTTCGTTTTAGGTGAAGATTCAAGAAGTATTGCGTGCCTCCTTCTATGTATATTGAAAATTTTAAAATTAAAATAAATCAATAATTCCCAGGTAAAATATTTTCTAGGTCACGGATATTTGAAAAGGACCCCTTAATTATCTTTTCCACGAAGACATTTTTTAGATACCTTGATTTGCGATCATAATCTTTAAATAGTAGTTTATGCAACAAGTTGCAAAAAGAAGTTGTTTTAAGCACGAGTCGTACATTTATCCAACGAGGTTTACCGAGTTGGACAAATACGATGAGTGCTGCAAAAAAACAAGTTTTGCAACGAGTTGCTTACAACATTTTTTGCAATTCCGGAAAACGCTTTTTGAATGGAATTTTATGTCAATTAGTCATGTGTTAAGTTAACACACCGTTAAAAACCAAAAAAAAATATTGAAAAATTTTACTTTTCGATACTAGTGCTGAAAGGTTATTTCAAGTGGAACTTTTCAGCACTGAAGTTGAAAGGTATAAATTGTCCATTTTGTTATTTTTGGTAGGGAAAAGTAGGCCGTTTCGTTTCTCCAGAAGGACATGAAAAGTTGACAGTTTTACAGCGGAATTGTAAAAAAACAGTTTCGTTTAAAATTGTTATTTAATAAACAAGGTGACTTTGATAGTCAATGTGCTTCTTATAAATGTCAGCTTAAAAGTGTGCAAATTGAATTTATATGTTAAATCGATCATTAAGGCCAGGTTTCATTCAAAAAAAAAATGCAATTTAATATTAAAATATATAAGCTTTTTATAATTTAAATGTAAATGAAACAAACAAGCTCATTTGAGGTTAAGTAAATAAAACCCAATTTAATTACAAAACTGTTCTTCTGAAAATGCCTTCAAAACGGGAGATAATTTTTGAATTCTGTTTCAACAACGTATAAAACTTGTAACCTAGAAACTTTTTTTCCGTTGATTTTTCCTTGAGAAAAACATAGCACTTAGAGAGTATTTAAATAATCCTATTTATCAATGTTTTCAAATAATAGTTAACAAACTTTTGAAACATTTCAAAATATGTGGAGTCGGTGTCGGAGTCGGAGCCAACAATTTGTAGAAAGCTGGAGTCGGAGTCGGCTAGAGTTGGTAGGCCGGAGTTGGAGTCGGAGTCGGAGTCGGTTGGGACTGAAAGCCGGAGCCGGAGTCGGAGTTGGAGTCGTCTAATCTCAGAAAGCCGGAGTCGGAGTCGGAGTCGGAGTCGCTTGAAATATGACCCGACTCTGCAGCCCTGGGTCTAGGAGGTCTAATTAAAAAGTTCATTTTTCGAGTGATTTTATAGCCTTTCCTCAGTAAGGTGAGGAAGGCAAAAATAGATCATCTAAGCCCACAGTAAGACATTTTAAGCTTCTCTTTCAGGAAGTATTTGAAAATTTGAAATAATTAAAACGAATCTAAATTAGATGCGATAAGCTGCTCAAAAATAAATTTTCATAATTTAACATTTCTATGATCGTAGCTGTTGGTTGAAAAAAACCTAAAATATTTCATAAATCTCTTTCATTTGCTGATAATGATTACAAAATAAAATTTTGTTCAATTAGTGTATGAAACCCTGCCAAACTTCAGAGTGTTTCTTCGAATCGGAACAAAAAAAAAAAACCTAACATCCAGACAACTGGACTGGAGGGCGGTGTGCGGTCCATCAAGCCGGCAGCCGTCAATCAACGTAATGTTCCCCAATTGCCTTGGACTGGGGATGCTTCCCGTTTTGGCCCTTCTACCACCCACCACACTGCAAGGAGGAATGGAATTTTTATCTGCCACTCGCTCATCCTTTCCGGAATTGGCTGGACCGAGCAAAAGTTTAAGTTTTTCGTTCCAGTTCACCGGGAAAACGAAACGTTCCTAGCATTCCAACACTATTGTGCTTGCGCGATTTCACGGTGGGTTAAGCAAACTTGTTTCGTTTTTTTTTGATTTGATGTTTCGATGGTTTGTTCTACGAAGTCTCTTTTATTTAATAAAAAACACATTTTTGCACAAAAAAAAACCCTTTTAAAACACACCGTGTCAGCACCCACCATTCGATACATTTTCTGCTACACAACCCTTGATGGGTTTCAGTTTTGCACCAGTGACTGCTTCTTGCACCAAATCAGGCAGACTCGGGTTTTTTTTTGCCCTCGAAAAAGAGTGGGAAGACCTCTCTCGTCGGAAACTGGGGCGGAATTTGACCAATTTTCCGTTCGTTTCGTAAATGGGAGCTTTTTTGCAACATTCCTCGTCAAAATGAAAGACAGCTGCTTGTATTGACACGTGTCTAGCCACGGACGGCACGTAAGGGCGGTGGCATGTGGTGGAGCCAATTGTGGTTCTGGAAACAATAGAACTTTAATTTACAACAAAATGTCTTCAAAAAATTAAATTCAACACTTAAAACACTAAAAACATGATCCAAAAGTTTGCTTGGTTTTGGAAGAATTTCTTTATTATGTAAATTTATAAGACAAGATCAACATCTAAATGAAGTACCTCAGCAGCTCGTAAAATGTTACTTTAAATTGCGCCCAGCAGCCCGATTTCCGACAAACGATGTTGATAGTTTTCTGCCTCCCTGCGATTCGATTGCCACGTGACACTTTCCAAACCACTTCTCCTCAGCAGAGGTCAATATTGGGAAGCCCAACAAAAAAAAAACGTCTGCCGTAAAATTAAATTGCAAAGAAAAGGTCCCGATCATCATTCCATGTCTAGGTTTTTTATTTCCCCGGGATACTTTGGTGACTTCACTATTGTTGTCGGCACAGGGACAAAAAAACGGGCATCAAGTTTAAGGTACAAAAGAGGACGCATCCTTGAAAAGGGGGGAAGAAAATGAGAAAAACTAGAAACGTAATGGAAATAATACGCCCACTTTTAGTCCATATTTTTGGTTCACCTTGGGACGACGATATTTTTTTTGTGTTTGTGCCTTCCCCTCTGGGTTTCACTATAAAACCACAAGAATGTGCACCCGGAAAAATTCCTTTTTCGCAGTGACACGAGATGGTAACCACCTTTGGGAGAGGTGGCATTCCAGCAGTGGGTGACGTCGGAAGAGTTACTGGGCAGTTTGGCGAGTTGGAAGAAAATTAAAGCAAAGGCAGGGTTGAATTAAAAAAAATAAATTAAGGACAAAATCGTGATGTTGAATCATTTTTTTATTATTATTATTGAATGCACAGATTAAAACTGAATTGAAACTGAATACTCAAACACATAGTTCTTAGGTTTTTTTTTCTAAAACTGTCACAAAACAAGCCTTACCCGACAAACTTCGTTCTGACTTTTTTTTGTTTGTTGAAGTTTTTTTTTGATTTTTTGCCTATTCAGCCTCCTGTGATCAAATTACGATTTTACGTAACTTTCTCCATACAATTTGCCGATGCTCCGGAATCGGTTCCAGAGTGGCCAAAGTGTCGATTAGTTATCAATTAGAACCTTCCTTGGGCTTATACGAACCCAACGCAACAAAAAGCACATCGATCCTACGCTCCATATTGAACTGATTCGCGTTCGAACAAACCCGTCGAATTTTTATATATAGAAGATTAGCTCAATCCAATAAAAATAAAAATAATTCAGGCTTATTCCCAAGGGTTTCCAGCAAGGCCTCAGACTGGCAAGTAATTAATAATTACTTTGATTTTCAGCTGGTAATTAAGTAATTCTTTAATTACTTAGTAATTTATGGTAATTAGAGTAATTTAAAGTAATTAATTGGTAATTAAAGTAATTTTTGAGTAATTAAATTAATTGATTTTTTTAAATTGTACTTTTCCAACGAAACTATTTACTTTTTATATATAATCTATTATAACAATATTTTATTGATTTCAAATAAGAGTGAAACACAAAGATAAAAAAAGACCGGTTCTGTATGTAGAAGGCCCATAGTTCTCTTCTAAATCTCCTAAAATTTATTTTTATCTTGTTGTTTATTGAAGCTGATGAACAACAAAAAGAAACGCCATTACCCAGTGAAAAAATTATTGTGCATACGAAAACTAATCATTTTTATTAAGTAATTATAAAAAAATGTTTTTTTTTAATTGCAAGAACTACATTAGAATTGATTATTTTTTTATGCTTTTCCTTCTAATAGGCAGTCAAAATCCAAAAAAAATAAAAATATGTTTATTTTTTTTGTATCATCTGCAGAAATTGTCAGTCCTGTAATATCTCTCTATTAAGAGCTAAGCTATTTTCCTGAAAAATTTCCAAATATTCTGAGACAAATGTTTCAATGTTAAAAATCAAACTCAGTGAAATTAAAATCGACTAATATTCAGATGCAGAAATTAAATCCAATGTAAATGTCACATTTCACATCATCCGTATTTTCAGTAACGGATTTTTTAATTTGCTTGAGAAAAAAACATGCAAAGTAATGTCAAGCCAATGTTTGAAAAATATTTTAAAACGTTATTTTGATGAATTTCACAATTTGCATGAAGAGCCGCTGCATATATTTGTCAATGTTTATGTTTGGTTCGAAAAATCAGGTGATCAGGTTTTTTTTCAAACAACTTCTATATTTTAATGGCATTCGACTTGCAATAAACTGAAAACAATTTTAAATTATTAATTTTATTAAAATTCATATATCGAAGTAAAACAGTACAGTATTTTTTTACAGTTAGAACCGTAAGACGAATACTTAAATTTAAATTAAATGTTTTTTTATCGTAGTGAAAAGTAATTAAGTAATTAATGTAATTAATCATTTTGCATCAGTAATTTGAGGTATTATTTGGCAGACTGGCAAGTAATAAACGCTTCTGGAAACCCTTGCTTATTCCACAAAATAATTATAAAAAAGAGGTTGAACCTCAGCAACTAGCTGTTCGAGGATTGCAAAAAAATTAGTGTTGGTTATTTTATTTTAACATGAGAAATATTAATAAAGAGCTGCATTTGGAAAGTTTTGTTAATTAAAATATTGCACTTTACTAAAACAACTGTTACATCATTATAATGCCAAATTAAGATTGTAATCTTAAAACAGTTTTTTATAACGTCAAAACATCTCGAGAATAATAAATACATATTTTTGGGATTTGAAGATAAATAAAAAGAAAATTTGTTTTCCGTGCGCTTGCTTTTTCTGAGCTTTAATAATAAACTAATTTTTTCCAAAGACACCAAATCTATCAGATTATCCACTCTCAAGGTACACATTTTCGAATATTCACATAAACCTTATGTATTACCAGCCCGCAAAATTGTATGGAAGCTTGTATGGACAAACTAATGATGTAAAATGACTTCTTTTGACATAGGAAATGCATGGGCAAAGATTCATCTAAATAACAAAATCAAAGAAACGTTGATGTGCGAAAACATTGAGTATTGCTTATGTTGTTTGTATTCAAAACTCAAATTATATATATATTATGATAAAAAAGGAGGCAAATCTCTCTTGCAAATAAGGGTGTCCAGAAAAAAATTACCCCCTGCTCCACGTGCGCAATACGGATTTTTGGGTTATTTTAAGCTTCTGTGTCAATTTTGTGCGAAACTGGTTGAGATAACCCAGTGATAATGTTTTTCTTATTAAAAATGACAATTTAAATTTGGAATGTTCTACAAAGTTGTAGAGCATAATATTTCAATGAAAATCTCACTTTTGGGAATATTTTAATGAAAGTAGCGCAACGTGCAGAGCAAACAGTATGTAAATAAGGTTTTAAATAAATTTTTCCGATTTTTCCCATACAATCTTCACCTTCGAGTATCAATGGGTAAATGTTGACTGAATTTAAGGAACAATATTTAGCTTGTGGAGCGAGGTTTTCAAAAAAAATAAAAAATCTCATGTTCTGGGCCCATTTTTGCACATGCAACGGCCTAATAAGACGACCTAATGATCGAGAAAGCTCCTTTCGTTCACTATACAGTAAATATGAAACATAGTTTTTCATGTTTATTTTGTTTATTTCCATCTTTAGTTTATTTTATAATATTTTGTTAACAACGCCCTAAATCCTGATTTTTAAAACAATATCTCAACTATTTGTAGCTTGAAATCGTGGTGAGAATGAAATTTAGTGGTAAAAGATTTTTCTAGTAAATTGGCGATGACGTTTTACAAAATTAAGAAAATGTTATCTTTATCAAGAAAAATTCAAAAATATCGAATTCAGATTTTTTTAATTTTGTCTACCTTTGCATAGTTTGCACCTTTAAAAGTTAGCAAAGGTAATATTTTGTAGTTTTCTTTAGTGTTATTGTGATTGAAAATATAAACCAATTTTCAACCAAATTAAATAAAATTTTGAATGAAATTACATAACTCACTACTCTATACAGTTTAGAAACTGGAAATAGCTCAGATTTCATAACTCATTATTAAACATTGTTTGTAAAAGATGACGAAAATCGCAGAAAGGCTGAAAGCTTGTGTGAATGTAAATGAAAAACTAACTTAATCCACCTATGTGGTTGATGCCTTCCTAATTTTTAATATAAGTGGTTTACCAGCTTTTTTTTTAGATCCAGAAAAATAAGTACACAGATATAACTTAAGTGGTCATAACTCGAGACAGGGTTGCCAGATCATCAATGTTGTGGACTCGTTGGAAAGGGTTTTCGATTACCTAACCAACGATATGTCGGATGATGGATCCAAACATCGTTTACATACATTTAAGTGAGATCCGGCTTCAAAAAAGTACATAAATATCAATTAAGTGGTCATAACTCGAGACAGGGTTGCCAGATCTTCAATGTTGTGGACTCGTTGGAAAGGTTTTTTGATAATCTAACCAACGACGGGTCGGATGATGGATCCGGACATCGTTTACATGCATATAAATGAGATCCGGATAAATGTGAAACACATTTTTATACATAACTTTTGAACTAGTTATCGAAACTTCAAACAATTCAATAGCGATGTATGGGACCATGAACTTAGTCGAATGCAACCGGTTTGATCAAAATCGGTTCAGCCAGTGCTGAGAAAACTCAGTGAGAATTTTGGTCACATACATACATACACACACACATACACACACACATACACACACACACATACACACACACATACACACACACAGACATTTGTTCAGTTTTCGATTCTGAGTCGATATGTATACATGAAGGTGGGTCTTTGAGCTTTTAATAATAAGTTCATGTTTAGAGCAGGATTATAGCCTTACCTCAGTGAGGAAGGCAAAAACGAAGTTGACTTTATAGCTGTCGGCCACCATTGCTAGTACCAACCACTAGTGTCTTCCTTTTTATCTACAAGGACTTCGCCGCCCTGGGCTCCTAAGTGTATGAAAGTATGGCACGGAGCGACGGCGCCGAATACCCATATTAACACAAAGAATTTTAGAGCGCCCGCCGCGGGATTCGAACCGTCGACCTCTGGATTGTGAGTCCAGTGCGCGGTCCGATTGATCCACACGGGCGGGACGCAAAAGATACAGATACAGATTTTTGAATTTTCACATATCATTTTTGTATGGACAGCTGCCAAATTTGTATGGAAAATTATATGGACAAACTAATGATGCAAAATGTCTTCTTTGGGCATACCGAAGGCACCAAAAAAGTTTCAGCCAGATTAAAAAATACAGAAAAAATCGAACGACCGAAATCTCAGAGAATTGCTCATGTTCAAACGTTTTCGTAACTATTACAATTGTTGTGCTAATTTTGTTAGACTTTTTTTTAAATAAAAGTAAAAATCATAGATTGAAAATTGACATGAAACTGATTACAAATCTAAAAAGTTCATAACCTTTTACAAATCATACATATTTTTTTCTTACCAGTTCTTTGCAAATTAAATTTTATGTTTTTGACATTTTCTCTCCCCTCTTTTATTTTTTTTCTTAATAATACATAGCTAATTAATTCCTAATTGCAGAAAAATTAAATTTTCATTGAAAAAACTTTTTGAAAAATTTACCAACCTTATTAAGATTTTTTTCAAGTTTTTAAATTTTGCATTATGTTATTCTTGGACAAAGCTTTGTCCATGCAATCGCTTCGATAAATGAGAGTAATTCTATAAAATTTCGCGAAATATTGCGAAATATTCGATTTTGTATTTCTTGATTTAAATTAAAATAAAAAAGAAAAATACATCACACAGTTAAAAAAAAACTGCGAATTTTCATTACTCATTTGCATTTTCATCTTGAAATAGGTGCCCATCATTAAATAAATAATTTAAGTTTATTTCGTATAACAATATTCCAAATTGTTCCAAAAATCAGAATTAAAAAAAACTATTTCCTGTAACAGATTTTGCAACAACTCTTGCGCATAAGATGCTTTTTCAAGTCCCCTTAACATATAAAAATATGGAACCTTTTTGGAAATTCGTCTTTTAGTATTAAGGATATTGCAAATTTTACATCAAGTTTCTTCAAAACTGATTGTAAATCATTCAGAATATATGGTGTAATGCTTGTTTAAGCATTTCAAATCGAATAAAAAAATAATCTATTTACAATTTTCGGGCCAGCGTTCGTTACAAAACTTAAAAGTTAAGGGAAAAAAAACATATTTTTATAAATTCATTAATATTGATAGTAGCAGAACTGTAATGATTGATGATTTTAATTTTTAATCATAATTTTTGATTTTAGTACTTACTGTTACGCATTGTTGTAGAACAGGGCTTTAAGTTTGATATTATTTTTCTTTCTTTCTTTTTTTTTCATACAATTTTGCGAGCTGGTCGTATGCAATCTGCTCGGCCTAGTAAAAATATTTTTAAATTTTTAGCTCAAAAATAAAACAATATAAAAAAATGTAATTAAGTCCGATCAACAAAGTCTTAACAAGAAATTAGCAGGAAGTTTTCAGAAGTCTATCCATTTTTTCGGTGCTGCTATTTCTAGAAAAGCCAATTTGAATAGCTAATATTAATTTTGCATTTAAAAATTAAATTTAAAATGTTGTAAGAGCATACGTTCGCTATTTTCCACACAAAAATCTTTTCTCATGAAAATCATAACTCTTGAACTTGATTTTGCACCACTTTCACTTAATTTTATTTAACGTATCAAAACAGCTTGGAAACAATGAATAATTAATTTTAGAATTTGTTTGTTATTATAGGAATAAATTTAAAAAAAATAATGTGTTTTTTTTCAAAAATCTAATAATAATTCACATTTTCAAGGTACAAATTTCAGCTACAGGTTCAAAATTTTAGGGCTAGTGATCTTTCGAGGCAGAAAAAAAATTCACGGCATGCCAATTACAAATAATTACAAATAATCTGCTTAGAATAAACGCATTTTTTGAGTAACTTTGTACAGAATTGCTACTGAAAAAGCAAACAGAAATTGAAGCTATGCAACATATTCAGGGTTGTTAAAATATCAAAATATCAGCTCTCAGCAACTACAATTATCTCGCCTGAATATTCATGCCTCAAATACAACTGCCCTTCTCTCTTCATTGAAACTCTCAGCGCCGAACATAGCCGAACACGTTTTCGTGTTTACCCTCTCGCGATTGACATTTTCCTTTTCTCTCTCATTCCCGCTTCCACGATCATCCTACCGCAACAGCGTTTAACCACAAAAGCCGCCACAAAACCAATTTCGCAAACGCATTTTAACGGGACGTCATGCGTGGTCGGCTTCTAATCGCCATCTCGCGTTCTCTCTTTGCAGTTTTCGGAGAGATTGAGAGACTCAGCGGTGAGAGCGCATAGTCGAGGAAAAGGGGAAGAGTGATAGAGAGAGAGAATGACATCGCTGGGAATCACGAGACACAAGAAGAGATCTCACAAGCTATAGTGACGGCCGCTATACTCTCGGATATTTTTGGTGCAGAGATAATCTATTGATAGCTTTTTTATCACTCATTTGCAACACTGAACATATTCATTGTTAAAAAAAACGAACTCATATTTTTAATTTTGTACAATTTTCGTCAGTTGAATTAACGATTTTTTGCTGAGATCAATCTTATATATATAAAAAATGTCAACGGTTTTGTTCGAACGCGAATCAGTTCAATACGGAGCGTCGGATCGAGGTGCTTTTTGTTGCGTTGGGTTCGTATAAGCCCAAGGAAGGTTCTTACGCCAAAAAGTGGCAACTTTGGCCACTTTGGAAACGATTCCGGAAAATTTGCACATTGTTTGGAAAAAGTTGCGTAAAATCAAATTTTGATCATAGGAGGCTTAATAAGGAAAAGGCTAAAAACGTCAGCAAACGAAAAAAGGAAAAGACGATGTTTTTCGGGTAAGGCTTGTTTGCTATAAAAAAAATTCGACGGTTTTGTTCGAAAGCGAATCAGTTCAGATTCCGGAGCATCGGCAAATTGCATGGGGAAAGTTACGTAAAATTCGGGTAAGGCTTGTTTGTTATATATATATCTCGAAAACGAAGAACATTTTAAAGAACAGATTCACCAAATGTACAACCCGAGCAGACGGAAATAACGTGGGAATAACATTTTTTGATATTTGAAAATACTTGGCCAATAACATTTTATGTTATTCATAACATGATTTGTTATTCGCCGTTATGATTTTTTTGTTTTGCGGGCAGACGGTAATAACAAAATTCATGCCATTTCAATAACAAATACTGTTAAAATAACATAAAGCGTTATGGAATATTCTTGGAAAATCCATTTTTGCATAAGAGTTTAATAACAGTTTATGTTATCATAACAAAATTTGTTATTGGTCTGATATTGGTTGAAAGCCAAAACAACTTTGGAATAACATTTTTTGTTATGGAAAAATAACTCCAACTGTTATTGGGATGATCGGATTAGTTGTTAAAATAACAAAAAAGAATAACAAAGATTTGTTCGAAGAATAACTCAAAATGTTATTCGTCTGTTATTACAATAACAATCCAATAACAAAAAAATCATAACGGCGAATAACAAATCATGTTATGAATAACATAAAATGTTATTGGCCAAGTATTTTCAAATATCAAAAAATGTTATTCCCACGTTATTTCCGTCTGCTCGGGTTGAAAAAAACTTCATTTAAGCTCAAACATGGTTACCTTAGAGCACCCCGAGCAGACGGAAATAACTTGGGAATAACATTTTTTGATATTTGAAAATACTAGGCCAATAACATTTTATGTTATTTATAACAAAATTTGTTATTCTTCGTTATGATTTATTGGTTACCCGAGCAGACGGAAATAACTTGGGAATAACATTTTTTGATATTTGAAAATACTAGGTCAATAACATTTTATGTTATTTATAACAAGATTTGTTATTCGTCATTATGATTTTTTTGTTATTGGATTAATATTGTAATAACAGACTTATAACATTTTTAGTTTAGTTCTTCGAACAAATCTTTGTTATTATTTTTTGTTATTTTAACAACTAATCCGATCATCCCAATAACAGTTGGCGGTATTCTTCCATAACAAAAAATGTTATTCCTAAGTTGTTTTGGCTTTCAACCAATATCAGACCAATAACAAATTGTGCTATGATAACATAAACTGTTATTAAAATCTTATGCAAAAATGTGCAAAAAAATGCAAAACAAATATTCCAAAACACTTTCTGTAATTTTAACAATATTTGTTATTGAAATGGCATGAATTTTGTTATTACCGTCTGCCCGGGACCACTAATGTTTGGCTTCAACATTAAATTTCTCTGCAGCTAAACATTTTTTTCAATCTGGATCAAGCTGCATTAGTTTATCGAGAATGTTTTTTTATAACCACTAAAATTTCATCAAATTTGGTCAAACCGCTTAACAAATCTTGATTTTGCTCTAGGCTGCAAGGGGATAATAACCAAAACATTTAAGCTTATATAAAAAACAACAACAACAACAACAGGAATTCAAGTGCAGTCAACTAAACTCAATTTAAAAAGAATATGGCGTTCTACAAATTTTGGAAAATGCTTCTTCAAATTTAAAATGATGTTAATAAAAAAACGTTACTTAATCCACCCTTAGGTGGTTGGTGCCTTCCTCTCATTCAAAGGGTAATGCTATCCAAAATAGACACGCTCGTGGGTAGGTCTTTTAATTACCTATCCAAAGATAGGTCGCATGATATATTTGGAATACGTTTTCATCTAAATATCTGAGAACTGGCCTCCAAAAAGTGTATAAATAACACATAAGTGCTTATAACTTTTATTAGGGTTGTCAGATCTTCAATGTTTTGGACGCGTTGTAAAGGTCTTTTGATTACCTGTTCAACGACGGGTTGCATGATAGATCCGAACAACGTTTTCATCGTGATATCTGAGATCCGGTTTCCAAAAAGTGCATAAATAACACTTATGTACTAATAACTTTTGATAGGGTTGTCAGATCTTCAATGTATTGGTCGCGTTGGAAAGGTCTTTTAAATATCTTTCTAAAAATGTATAACATGCCGGGGTTTCTTACAAAAACCACCCTTTTTACAATCTTCCGGACTATTGTCAAAATCGTTTTTTTAGCATAACTTTTGAAGTACTTAACTAAACTGCATAATTTTTAATAGCGACTTATGGGACCCCAAAACGGATCGAATGACGTTAAAACGGACAAAATCGGTTCACGCAATGTCGAGATAATCGAGTGACAATTTTTTGATCAACATCCCACCACACACACAGACATTTGCTCAGAATTCGATTCTGAGTCGATAGGTATACATGAAGGTGGGTCTAGGAGGTCTAATTGAGAAGTTCAGTTTTCGAGTGATTTTATAGCCTTTCCTCAGTAAGGTGAGGAAGGCAAAAACTATACCAAATTCTTTTTTTGGAACCAACCCTTTCCACCGTTCAGTAGCCCTGTACTCCCAATAGAAAAGTCCTGAAAATGCCATCGCAGACATACGCCAGCATTCCTTTTGAAAAGAAAAGAGACAAAAAATCGAGATTCGTCGTCGTTACGGTGCGGCCCAAACCCGCCAAAGTCAGCAAAACCCATCGCTAGACTCGTCGTCGTCGTCGTCGTCGCTGACTCGACTTGGAACCCGCGACACTGGAGGGACACTAATCGGATGTTGTTTTGGCGTGTGCCGTGAAACATTGAAATGGAAATCGGTTTCCATTTTTTACAGCTCTTTTTTTTTTTTTGTTGCTGCGAGAGCACCCTCCTCATCTTGATCTTGCCCTCCCCTTTGGGGAGACCCTGTTTTGGAAGGGGAGGGGCCAAAGTTCAATTTTGGGATGTGTGTGTGCGGAGTAGACTTTTGTCGTTCAATTTTCATGCAAATTTTCATATAGATGTGAGGGTTGGTTGGCTTTCTGCGTTTTGCGGAGGCAATTTTCACCTTTCTGGAACATAAAACTGCTGAATGGAAAGATGCTGGCGTTGCCCTCCGGAGAAAAAGCTGTATTTTTTTCGCGAAGGTGTCCAGTGCGCAGCCGAAGAAGCCAAAGTCAATTTCACAGCTGAAATGAGAAACCTCTGGAAGCGTTTCTAGTTTAGTTTCATTATTTCTTGGGAGGGCTAGCCAACGCTTCGGGAGATCGAATTTAGTCCCTCCCTGAATATGGTTTGGAATGTGTTGAATTGGAAAATTGACACCATCAACAGGAGGAGACATTTTTTTTTGGTTTTAGTACAAGGGGATTAAAGTTTCAAGCAGGGCTGCGGACTGGGGTCTTATTTCAAACGACTCTGACTCCGGCTCCGGCATTCAGCTCTTACCGACTCCGACTCCGACTCCGACTTCGGCCTACCAACTCTAGCCGACTCCGACTCCGACTCCAGCTTTTAACAAATTGTTGACTCTAGCTACGACTCCGACTCCAACACCTACGCAGTATTAAAAATATCCAAAAATTTGTATTAATAACATCACTCACATGTACAGTTCACAATTGCGGGAATACCGTAAACCGGGGTAACATTTGTTTGAACTTTTGTTTTGCAAAATTATAAATACGAATTAAATACAAAAATAATGGTATAGAATCATACTAAGCTTGGTAGACAAGTATTCTCAAGAAGTTGTTTTCAACAAATTTTGAAATGATTAATGTGATGTTTATTACATAGATTTATGAATACATTGATAAATAGGACTATTTGAATACTCTCACTGTGTCAAGTTTTTCTCAATTAAAATAAGTTCAAACTGCAAAACGGACTGCATTATCGAATTCTTTGCCGTTATAAGTTCCTATGTTACAAGTTTTAAGCGTTATTGAAAAAAAAATATCTTCAGATTTAAGGGTGCACTGCAACCAAGGAAGTTGTTGTCTTCTTATTCCAAAACTGTCAAACTTACGAACCCAATCTTACAATAACCTGATTGTAAAAATAGTCAAACATTGTTGTTAATAACATTGAAGACAGTACTTAAGGGGATGAAAAAAAAAATCATATCGATCGTTCCCTTAGTTTTCATGAAACTTAAATGTCTGTAACAAAAATCTTGGTGCAAAAGCTCTGGTTGATGTGTAACGTTAAACACATTTTCAGTAGAATAACTATTAGAGTGTAACAAAAATTACTTTTTGGCGGGCATTCAGGGGTTTGTTCCGTTGGGCATACTAAGCCCAAATCCAAAATATGAGCTCGATTGGACGTAACAGGAGCTGGCGCTCCGCCCTTCAATTTTAAATGGGATTTAACCCGTAAAAAAAGATTTTTTCAAAAATGTCAATTTTTGAGGCATTTTGGCCACTGAAGCGTTTACCAAAAACATCATTGGCATGTAGGCCAGATCCTTGCGCATCTTTTGGTATATATAACATTGAAATTTGGAGTACCCTGAAGCTCGGTACAGACCTTCAAAGTTTGGCATTTTTTCGAAAAACCGGCCCCGGCAAAAAAGATATGCGTCGCGTCTCGCGACGCCCGAGACGCCATTTGGTTTTGCTGGGACCGATTTTTCAAAAAAATACCAAACTTTGAAGGTCTGTACCGAGCTTCAGGGTACTCCAAACATCAATGTTATATATACCAAAAGATGCGCAAGGATCTGGCCTACATGCCAATGATGTTTTTGGTAAACGCTTCAGTGGCCAAAATGCCTCAAAAATTGACATTTTTGAAAAAATCTATTTTTACGGGTTAAATCCCATTTAAAATTGAAGGGCGGAGCGCCAGCTCCTGTTACGTCCAATCGAGCTCATATTTGGGATTTGGGCTCAGTATGGCCACCGGAACAAACCCCTGAATGCCCGCCAAAAAGTCATTTTTGTTACATCCTAATAACTATCCAAGTAAATTTAGATTTTGTTGTTTGTATAAGAGCAATTCCAGCTCAAATCAGGAATTTTTCTGTTACTTTTGTTCCCGACCCTCTCCGATTTCAATGAAACCTTGTAGATATGTTATCTTAAGCCTATATAAGCCATTTTTGTGTATATGGAACCAATTGTACTCGAAAATAACATTTGAGAAGGGCGTAAGGTTTTTAAATATTTTTGTATTTTGTAATTTAAAAATTACTGTATCTCGAAGCTGTTGCATCGTATCAAAAAGTGGTCAAAGACAAACTTGTAGGAAATTGGACGGGCTTTCTGAAAAAAAAAATACACTGAAAGAAAAATACACGCCACTTCTATGAGATTTATTGAATTTTAAGTTTAAAAGTTAAATTTCAAGGTGATGTCACGATTTTTTTTTTTGCTCAAAATTTTTGAGGAAATAGCTTAAAATGTTACAAAAAGACTCACGAAAAATGCAGGATGGTATTTCTCTCCTAAAAAAATACAAAAAATCATTTACTGAAACTGCTTTTTTGAAAAGTGCTCTAAACGTCAAAATTTTCAAAAACCGATAAGGGGAATCGATTCCCCAGACAATTTTACATGAAAGTCTCCATATTGACCATTGTCCTAAGTCCAATCCTTGGAATGATACAGCGGTTTTAAAAATAAAAATGATGAAAAAACTGATTTTTTTTGTGGTTTTTGGCAATTTCTATATGATAGACTTGGTTTTTTAGTCTCGTAAGTATTTTTACCGGAAAGCTCGTCCAATTTCCCATAAGTTTGCCTTTTACAGTTTTAGTTAATGATTTTTGTATTTTTTTAGGAGAGACATACCATCCTGCATTTTTCGTGAGTCTTTTTCTAACATTTTTGCTATTTCCTCAAAAATTTTGAGCAAAAAAAATCGTGACATCACCTTGAAATTCAACTTTTAAACTTAAAAATCAAAAAAATCTTAAAGAAGTGGTGTGTATTTTTGTTTCAGTGTATTTTTTCAGAAAGCCCGTCTATTTTCCTACAAGTTTGTCTTTGACCACTTTTTGATACGATGCAACGGCTTTGAGATACAGTAATTTTTAAATTACAAAATACAAAAATATTTAAAAACCTTACGCCCTTCTCAAATGTTATTTTCGAGTAAAATTGGCTCCATAAACAGAAAAATTGCTTCTATAGGCCTAGGATAACATGTCTACAAAGTTTCATTTAAATTGGAGAGGGTCGGGTACAAAAGTACCAGAAAAATTCATGATTTGAGCTGGAATTGCTCATAATAATTAATTTACCTTAAATTTTCACCCATTTAATAAAAGTTTATAAATAAGCTAAACAAATATTTAACTGTGTTCATTTTTTTTTGCTGTGAAATTTAAATATTTTTTTTTTTCATAAAATTATTTTTATTAGGTCCTTTTCGGTACTGGGACCTGGTTAGGACCGAGTCGGCTTTTGTAATTACATTTGACTTAATAATTACAGAGGATCTTGTGTGTAAATGTTAGTGGGAGGGGAGCCGATTACCCGCGGCCTACTCGGGGTTAGTAGGGAAGGGATTTATGTTAGAAGACAAGGCGTGGGATGGGAAGGGGGATTGTGTAGGGGTCTTGGTTGGCTCTGCTGGCCTTTGCTTGTGTCCTCAGCCGCAACTCGGTGTCCAGCTGCTGGGGCGTTCTTGCTTTGCTTCCGGTGCAATCCAGAAACGACGGCTTTGTGTGAAGGCGAGTTATACTAACTGAAGGAAAACTAACTGAAGGAAAACTAACTGGAAGAAAACTAAATGGATATTTTGGAATCTACGAGGAACTGATAGATCGGATAGAGAACATCAAGGTCTAGTTGAGATAACGCGTCTCGCATCGGGATTTCTGGTGGTCTTCCTCGGGCCCTGAGGGTATCTTTCAACTTAATTCTGTGAGCCTGGTGATCTGGACACGCCCATACGAAATGGAAATTTAAATATTAAGGTTATCAATAAATTTAACATATTCAATGATTATTTCAAAATAAGTAACATCTTTTTTTGATATGTTTTGACAGTTTTAAATATTTTCAACACAACACTTTGTAATATTTGGTATTTACATACAAAATGAGCATGTTGAGCGCCGTTTTTTTATGTACTATATTTTACGGTCTAATTACCTAAAAAATCATAAAATTTGCATTTTTTTTTTAAATTTCTGTATTCATAAAAATTCTAAGTCTTTTGAGATGTTTTGGAAATTTAAAAATTGTTGAGAGTTTTCGTATTATTAGTAGTTTTAAAAGTTAAAAAAATAAAACTTTAGAGTTTGAGTTTTTTTTTAATTTTTTTGAATTTTTATAATTTATTAAAAACTTTAAATCTAGAATTTAAAATTTAGTTTTATGATTGAATATTGGTATCTTTGAATTTTAAAATATTAGGATTAAAAATATAAAAAGTTTGAAATTCTAGAATTGCGATTATTTTTGAATAAAAAATGTTTATTTTTTAGTTTTTCAAGAGAGGTTATTTTTTTCGAATTTTACGTTTTAATCTATATATATAAAAAATTTCGACGGGTTTGTTCGAACGCGAATCAATTCAACACGGAACGTCGGATCGAGGTGCTCTTTTTTGCGTTGGGTTCGTATAAGTCCAAGGAAGGTTCTTACGCCAAAAAGTTACAACTTTGGCCACTCTGGAACCGATTCCGGAGCATCGGCAAATTGTATGGAGAAAGTTACGTAAAATCAAATTTTGATCACAGGAGGCTGAATAAGCAAAAAAAAGTAGAAAATGTCAACAAACGAAAAAAGGCAGAACGAAGTTTGTCGGGTAAGTCTTGTAGCTTTATAAACTTCCAGAATACATTTGTTTTTTAAGGTTCATTTTTTTCAAATGTTTAAAACAGCAACAATTTTAGAAATAAAAAACATTTCATATTTTTGTGAATTTAAAGAATTTTTGGGAATTATTGGGACTTCAAGAATTTATCGCAAAAAATTAATATTCAAATATTTTAAAGGTTTTTATAATGAAATTTTATAAATATAAAAAATAAGTTTTATAGGTTCTACAAAATTTAGAACTTTAAGAATGTTTCCTCTAGAATTTCAAGCTTGTAATTTAAAAAAAAAAATTTGCGAGCAAGAGTTTGATAAAATTTGGTCAAATTTGAATTGAAAGAAAACATAAATAAAGGAAAAAAGAGACAGTCAAGAATCAATTACATATTTTTTTAAGCTTTGACTACATAACCACAATTGTTTACTATTTTATGAGTTATAACACTACAAACATAAGAGAGGATTAACAGGTTATTATTTAGTGATCATTAGGGTGCCCAGAAAAAATGACCCCCTGCTCCACAAGCGAAAAACGGGTTTTCGAGTTATTTTAAGCATCTGTGTAAATTTTGAGTGAAATTGGTTGAGATTAACCCATTGATACCCGAGCCCGAAGTTGGCGAAAAAAACGTTTTTCATACAAAAATGACTTTTTTAAATCGCTATTAACTTTTCAGGATCGAGTTTTACAGCTTTGGTATGTTCTACAAAGTTGTAGAGCATTAAATTTTCAATAAGAATCTCACTTTTGAGAATATTTGGATGGAAGTAGCGCACCGTGCAGACCAAACCGTAAGAAACTTGGGTTTTCCATACATTTTTTCGAATTTTCCCATACAAACTTCACCTCCGAGTATCAATGGGTAAATGATGACCGATTTTGCTCATATTTGGCCCAGAGTCCTAAAATAGGTCAAGGAACAATATTCAGCTTGTGGAGCGAGGTTTTGAGAAAAAGTCCCATATTCTGGGCACCCTAGTGATCATAGTGAAATAAACACAATCAGAGCTATCCAATCAAAATTTAAATGCTTCAAAACATATTGGCATCTGATAAATTTCTAAAAAATCGCGATTCAAAAAATTAATTTAAAATATATTAAATGTCTGTGAATTGACCTGCATTAAAACAAATACTGATCAATAAATGAGTTCGGCTCCGAATCCGGCTCCGACTCCGACTCCAGCTATTCGAGTTTTGATGTTTCAAGTAAAATGTATAATAAGTTCAGCTCTTGAAACTTAAATCTGTGATGAAATATTTATTATTTTCCTCATTTTGTGAAGGGACCATCCATAAACCACGTGGACACTTTAGGGGGGGGGGGGGGGTATGGCGATTGTCCACTATCCATACAAAAAAGTTTTTTTTGTATGGACAATTGTCCATGAAGGGGGGGGGGGGGGGGGTCAAAAGATTCCCAAAAAAGTGTCCACGTGGTTTATGGATGGTCCCGGATTTCCACTACAATTATTTTTCCTAAAATAACACTTTGGCAAATTGTATGTTTAAAGCAGTTAAGTATACTTTACTTTGATCTTTTACAAACTCTTACAGCTTCCAGACCGAGCGAGTCAGTATGAACTTTCTTTTTAAAAAGTTTATGTATAATGTACAAGCAAATCACTCTTTATCAGCGCAATGGCCAAGGAACAAGTTTCTCCCCCTTTGTCCAACTTTGCACTCCAGTGACCATCAGTGTCAAGAGTTTTTTTTTCCCCAACTGAAACCCCCCCAAAGCAGTTTTGAACTTTTCAGCCAAGTAATAGTTACACCAGCGGACGTCCTAAGAGCTTTCCAAGAATGACAAAACTTTCGCCATTTCCACACAGTTTATGCTCTGCCCACGCCCAGTTTGCACCCACTTTAACGCAACATTATAACCTCGTACATCGCCCAAGTGTTCTCCTTCAAGCACGCACGTCATCAATATTCATGGTGCAATCAACCCCCTCCACCCTCCTCCCTCACACGTGTCCCGACTTACCCCTTTTAATCGCTCATTTCCTACCAAACACATTAAGCCTGATTTATATCTGCCACCACGGGTTGAAATTACCCATCCAAGCGCGAGCGATGTCTTTCGCGAGTGTGCGTGTGTGTGCACTTGTGTATGTGTGCGGCGAGTATTGTACACTTTCATGCCCTTGGGCTGACGACTGACTGAACACCGTCCCAGCCTCATTCAGATCAGACGCGTGAGAGGAAGCTCTCATCAAGTGATGAGGCAAACAGGCACTCTGGTGGACTTGAATGGCTGCACAACTCAAGCTTCAAGGGGGAGGATTAAATCAGCAGAGAAGTGGGAAAAAACAGACACTTTTCCTGTACGTACAGCACATTTTTTTCCGCTTTTTGTTCGGCGAAAAACATTTTTTTTATGTTGCACTTATCCAGTTCAGTTTTTAAATGTTTTTACTTCTTCTTATTTTTAGAGCCAGATCCACAAGCTCCAATCGTAATATTCGTTCTTTTATAAAGCGATTCCAGCCCAAAACAGAAATTTTTCAAGTACTTTTTTACTAAACCCTCTCCGATTTGGGGGCCTTATATAAGCCAGTTTTGTGTACATGAAGCCAGTTGTACTCGAGAATGACGTTTGTGAAGGTTTCAGTTCCGTAATTTAAATATTGCTGTATCTCAAAGGCGCTGCATCGGATCAAAAAGGGGTCAAATAAAAAAAACACGTCACTTCTATGAGATGTTTTGACATTAAAGCATTATAGTTAAAGATACTGCCACTTTTTTTTTGTTCAAAAATTTTGTGGAAATAGTCAACCCGAGCAGACGGAAATAACGTGGGAAAAACAATTTTTGATATTTGAAAATACAAGGCCAATAACATTTTATGTTATTTATAACAAAATTTGTTATTCGTCGTTATGATTTTTTTTGTTATTGGATTGTTATTGTAATAACAAAATAATAACATTTTTAGTTATTCTTCGAACAAATCTTTGTTATTATTTTTTTGTTATTTTAACAACTAATCCGATTATCTCAATAACAGTTGGAGGTATTCTTCCATAACAAAAAATGTTATTCCAAAGTTGTTTTGACTTTCAACCAATATCAGACCAATAACAAATTGTGTTATGATAACATAAACTTTTATTAAACTCTCTAAAAATGGATTTTTCAAGAAGATTCCATAACACTTTCTGTTATTTTAACAGTATTTGTTATTGAAATGGCATGAATTTTGTTATTGCCGTCTGCCCGGGTTTATACTCGGAAATTATCTCAGGTTTTCACAGCTACGAGATGATGACCGGGCAAGTTGGGGCGCGGACTTGGTAAGCTTGATATGATTATATACGAAAATTAACGAGTGCAAAATGACTCTTCTGTTAAAAAAAAAGAAAAAAAAAAAAAGTATCAAGCAACAAAGCTGCCAATAATTCAGTCATGTTTTCAAATATTTTCTCAATTTGCAAGGGAGTGGTGTTATTGCAAAAAGTCGATTAAGCTGGATAAACAATTTGTAAAATATCAATGTTTATAAAAAAGTTATTGCTTCATGAATTTTATTGATACTTAGCAAATAAATCTGAAGTCCTTTCATACCCAATCTGACGCTTAAAATTGCCTCGTATGCGCAAGAAGTGCAAACAAAAATCCAATTAATTCATGTTAGGCAATAAATTACCAGTGGAAAATACGCATACAAAAGATTGTGTATCAAAAGTCAACTGTGAAAAATATTCCAATCAAATCGTGGACCGCTAGTCGATTCAATACATCTACTGAAATAAATGTTGATTTTTAGGCCAAGGTGCAAACGGCGACTATACAGCACATTAAAATCAAAATTTTCATTCAAAAGTTTAAATTCGAGAAATTTTGGCTATTTCAGCCAAAAAGTCACCTCTTGGATTATCACGATTCAATCATACCGTAAAACGGGGTGACTTTGATAGCCGGGGTGACTTTGATAGGTTTGCGATTTTTTCGCAAAATGAAGAGTACATTTAAAATACGTAAGGAATGGTTCAAAAACATACTGACCGTGGTAGAGAAGTGTTCAAAGTACCTCAAGAAGAACTTTTCATAAATTTTTGAAAGGTTTATAAAGTTAGTTAACTATAGTAAAGAAAATGTTGATGGAAGTCATTATTTTAAACTTCTCAAAGTGTCATGATTTTCTCAATGAACATGATTTTTAATCGGAAAACGGAATGCATTTTCGGATTCTTTGGACAATTTTCCACTAGGAGAAGGTTAAATAAGTTTGTAGATAATAAATAATATGTGTTTTTGGAACACAATTAAAAAAAATCTCAAAATTTATAGGCAATTTCAGTTGAACAAATTTCATGTAAAATGTGAAAACTTGTGATTCGTGCTTCAAATTCAGTATAAAATGCAATATAAATCGATAATTTTATAAACAAAACTAGTTTTAACAAATTTCAGGCAAAATTTCGACTTTTTAACAATTTTACCTAAAATTTATATGTATTTTGTTAAAAAGCTTATAAACTTAGTTAACTTAACATAAACATTGATTTTTTTTTCTTGCAAACTATATCAGCTACTTTAGTGATGGTACATTTAACGTCCAAATAAAGTTTGAACATCTTAAATATGATTTTTACAAGAAAAACTATGACTATCAAAGTCACCCCGGAATTAAAACTAAGAATTTTTAACGTAACTATTTTTCTAAACACTATTGAAAAAACTTTTTTTCCAAAATAGTGCATGGACTTTGTGTGGCCTACCCCAGTACATGTTTTAAAAATAATAATCTTGAGAAAAACCTTACCTGTTGGAAAATATTCTAAAAACAAATTGAAATCCTATCAAAGTCACCCCGGTTTACGGTACCTTTTTTTATATAATTAAGTTCATTTAGTATTTTTAATCCGGTGGTGTAGTGGCCTGCGTTCAATCTCAGTTGGCACCACCCGAGCAGACGGAAATACCTTGAGAATAACATTTTTTGATATATGAAAATACTAGACCAATAACATTTTATTTTATTCATAACAAGATTTGTTATTCGTCGTCATGATTTTTTGTTATTTTATTGTTATTGTAATAACAGATAAATAACACTTAATTATTCTTCGAAAAAATCTTTGTTATTATTTTTTGTTATTTTAACAACAAATCCGATCATCCCAATAACAGTTGGAGGTATTCTTCCAAAACAAAAAATGCTATTTCCAAGTTGTTTTTGCTTTCAATTAATATCAGTTCAATAACAAATTTTGTTATGATAACATAAACTGTTATTGAAATCTTATGCAACCATGGATTTTTTAAAGAATTTCCAAAACACTTTCTGTTATTTTAACAGTATTTGTTATTGAAATTGCATTAACTTTGTAATTGCCGTCTGCCCGGGAATTCCCGGAAAAAAATGTTATTAGTCTGTTATTATCCAATAACAAAAAAATTCGACGAATAACAAATCTTGAAAGAAATAACATAACATGTAATCGACTTAGCATTTTCAAATATCAAAAAATATTATTCCCAAGTTATTTCCGTCTGGTCAGGTTTGCACTCATGATCTTGGGACAGCTAGATTAAAGTAGGAATCTTTAAATTAAAAAAAAACAACCCGGGCAGACGATAATAACAAAATTCATACCATTTCAATAACAAATCGATAGCGGTGTGCTCTCTTATACTAACTGACATTTTGGTAGTTGCGAGAAAATCGATTTTTAAACTTTGAATTACTGTTTCTAGAAAACTATTCGACAAACAATTGTTCTAACAATTTTAAAGTATGCACCTGACATTACTTAAAGACATTGTGAAATATAAAAACTTTTGAAATGCTAGAAAAATTTTAGCTGAGAAAATAAGAAAAAAAATCATGCTAGCAATTGGCACAAGTGTGTTTTGGGAGGTAATTTGTATGAGTTAGCACAAACGTGCACAGGGCTTTGGTACAAAAGCGTGCAAAGTAATTTTATTGTTAAAATAGTTCACATTAGTTGTTTCAATGTAATTTTTTCACGAGTTGGTTAATTTAAGCGTAAGAAAAACATTTTATATCAAAACTTTTTTCAAACACTGATTTTAGTTTGAATTTGGTAGGAAAATTAACCTTTTGGAAAAATTAGCATTTAAATCAAAATTTTTGTATAAAAAAATAAGTGAAATTATATTTTTTTATGAATATAATTGTAAAACCATCCATAATACATCAACTATGAAGAATACTAGGTTGATGTATTCCTAAAAACATAAGAAAATGATGTTGTAAAAACTTTTAGCTTGTTTATTTTATTTCAATTATATCATACGACCTTTCAAAAACGAATGGTATCCAAGGCACAAACCGTTATTTAGATTTATGGTGAATTGCAGTTGGAACAAGTGTGTCTCATGCAATGGAATCGATGAATGTATTGAATAGAACAAATGTGCCTCAAACAAATTAAATACGTAATATTTTTAAGTATGGACGACCCATACAGTTGTGCCAAGTGTGCACATCAACTATGAAAGATGTTGTTACGTAGTTTTTTGCATGGACGACCCCTGCATTTGAGCTAAGAGTGCACAACGACTTGAAGAATGGTAAAATTTGACTTTTAGGTTGGGCTAAGTGGATAATGGGTTGGGGAAAAATGTTGTTACGTCGTTTTTTTTTGCATGGACGACCCCTGCAGTTGAGCTAAGAGTGCACAACGACTTGAAGAATGGTAAAATTTGACTTTTAGGTTGGGCTAAGTGGATAATGGGTTGGGGAAAAATGTTGTTACGTCGTTTTTTTTTGCATGGACGACCCCTGCAGTTGAGCTAAGAGTGCACAACGACTTGAAGAATGTTTAAAATTGACTTTTAGGTTGGGCTAAGTGAGTAATGGGTTGGGGAAAAACGACTTGAAGAATGTTTCAAATTGGACTTTTGGGTTGGGCTAAGTGGGTAATGGGTTGGGGAAAAATGTAGTTACGTCGTTTTTTTTTGCATGGACGACCCCTGCAGTTGAGCTAAGAGTGCACAACGACTTGAAGAATATTAAATTTGACTTTTGGGTTGGGCTAAGTGGGTAATGGGTTGGGGAAAAATGTTGTTACTTCGTTTTTTTTGCATGGACGACCCCTGCAGTTGTGCTAGGAGTGCACAACGACTTGAAGAATGTTTCAAATTGGACTTTTGGGTTGAGCTAAGTGGGTAATGGGTTGGGGAAAAATGTTGTTACGTCGTTTTTTTTTGCATGGACGACCCCTGCAGTTGAGCTAAGAGTGCACAACGACTTGAAAAATATTAAATTTGACTTTTAGGTTGGGCTAAGTGGATAATGGGTTGGGGAAAAATGTTGTTACGTCGTTTTTTTTTGCATGGACGACCCCTGCAGTTGAGCTAAGAGTGCACAACGACTTGAAGAATGTTTCAAATTGGACTTTTGGGTTGGGCTAAGTGGGTAATGGGTTGGGGAAAAATGTTGTTACGTCGTTTTTTTGCATGGACGACCCCTGCAGTTGAGCTAAGAGTGCACAACGACTTGAAGAATATTAAATTTGACTTTTGGGTTGGGCTAAGTGGGTAATGGGTTGGGGAAAAATGTTGTTACGTCGTTTTTTTTTGCATGGACGACCCCTGCAGTTGTGCTAAGAGTGCACAACGACTTGAAGAATGTTTAAAATTGACTTTTAGGTTGGGCTAAGTGGGTAATGGGTTGGGGAAAAATGTTGTTACGTCGTTTTTTTTTGCATGGACGACCCCTGCAGTTGAGCTAAGAGTGCACAACGACTTGAAGAATGTTTCAAATTGGACTTTTGGGTTGGGCTAAGTGGGTAATGGGTTGGGGAAAAATGTTGTTACGTCGTTTTTTTTGCATGGACGACCCCTGCAGTTGAGCTAAGAGTGCACAACGACTTGAAGAATATTAAATTTGACTTTTGGGTTGGGCTAAGTGGGTAATGGGTTGGGGAAAAATGTTGTTACGTCGTTTTTTTTTGCATGGACGACCCCTGCAGTTGTGCTAAGAGTGCACAACGACTTGAAGAATGTTTAAAATTGACTTTTAGGTTGGGCTAAGTGGGTAATGGGTTGGGGAAAAATGTTGTTACGTCGTTTTTTTTTGCATGGACGACCCCTGCAGTTGAGCTAAGAGTGCACAACGACTTGAAGAATGTTTCAAATTGGACTTTTGGGTTGGGCTAAGTGGGTAATGGGTTGGGGAAAAATGTTGTTACGTCGTTTTTTTTTGCATGGACGACCCCTGCAGTTGAGCTAAGAGTGCACAACGACTTGAAGAATATTAAATTTGACTTTTGGGTTGGGCTAAGTGGGTAATGGGTTGGGGAAAAATGTTGTTACGTCGTTTTTTTTTGCATGGACGACCCCTGCAGTTGAGCTAAGAGTGCACAACGACTTGAAGAATATTAAATTTGACTTTTAGGTTGGGCTAAGTGAGTAATGGGTTGGGGAAAAATGTTGTTACGTTGTTTTTTTTTTGCATGGACGACCCCTGCAGTTGAGCTAAGAGTGCACAACGACTTGAAGAATATTAAATTTGACTTTTGGGTTGGGCTAAGTGGGTAATGGGTTGGGGAAAAATGTTGTTACGTCGTTTTTTTTTGCATGGACGACCCCTGCAGTTGAGCTAAGAGTGCACAACGACTTGAAGAATGTTTAAATTTGACTTTTAGGTTGGGCTAAGTGAGTAATGGGTTGGGGAAAAATGTTGTTACGTCGTTTTTTTTTTGCATGGACGACCCCTGCAGTTGTGCTAAGAGTGCACAACGACTTGAAGAATGTTTAAAATTGACTTTTAGGTTGGGCTAAGTGGGTAATGGGTTGGGGAAAAATGTTGTTACGTCGTTTTTTTTTGCATGGACGACCCCTGCAGTTGAGCTAAGAGTGCACAACGACTTGAAGAATGTTTCAAATTGGACTTTTGGGTTGGGCTAAGTGGGTAATGGGTTGGGGAAAAATGTTGTTACGTCGTTTTTTTTTGCATGGACGACCCCTGCAGTTGAGCTAAGAGTGCACAACGACTTGAAAAATATTAAATTTGACTTTTAGGTTGGGCTAAGTGGATAATGGGTTGGGGAAAAATGTTGTTACGTCGTTTTTTTTTGCATGGACGACCCCTGCAGTTGAGCTAAGAGTGCACAACGACTTGAAAAATATTAAATTTGACTTTTAGGTTGGGCTAAGTGGATAATGGGTTGGGGAAAAATGTTGTTACGTCGTTTTTTTTTGCATGGACGACCCCTGCAGTTGAGCTAAGAGTGCACAACGACTTGAAGAATGTTTCAAATTGGACTTTTGGGTTGGGCTAAGTGGGTAATGGGTTGGGGAAAAATGTTGTTACGTCGTTTTTTTTGCATGGACGACCCCTGCAGTTGAGCTAAGAGTGCACAACGACTTGAAGAATATTAAATTTGACTTTTGGGTTGGGCTAAGTGGGTAATGGGTTGGGGAAAAATGTTGTTACGTCGTTTTTTTTTGCATGGACGACCCCTGCAGTTGTGCTAAGAGTGCACAACGACTTGAAGAATGTTTAAAATTGACTTTTAGGTTGGGCTAAGTGGGTAATGGGTTGGGGAAAAATGTTGTTACGTCGTTTTTTTTGCATGGACGACCCCTGCAGTTGAGCTAAGAGTGCACAACGACTTGAAGAATGTTTCAAATTGGACTTTTGGGTTGGGCTAAGTGGGTAATGGGTTGGGGAAAAATGTTGTTACGTCGTTTTTTTTGCATGGACGACCCCTGCAGTTGAGCTAAGAGTGCACAACGACTTGAAGAATATTAAATTTGACTTTTGGGTTGGGCTAAGTGGGTAATGGGTTGGGGAAAAATGTTGTTACGTCGTTTTTTTTTGCATGGACGACCCCTGCAGTTGTGCTAAGAGTGCACAACGACTTGAAGAATGTTTAAAATTGACTTTTAGGTTGGGCTAAGTGGGTAATGGGTTGGGGAAAAATGTTGTTACGTCGTTTTTTTTTGCATGGACGACCCCTGCAGTTGAGCTAAGAGTGCACAACGACTTGAAGAATGTTTCAAATTGGACTTTTGGGTTGGGCTAAGTGGGTAATGGGTTGGGGAAAAATGTTGTTACGTCGTTTTTTTTTGCATGGACGACCCCTGCAGTTGAGCTAAGAGTGCACAACGACTTGAAGAATATTAAATTTGACTTTTGGGTTGGGCTAAGTGGGTAATGGGTTGGGGAAAAATGTTGTTACGTCGTTTTTTTTGCATGGACGACCCCTGCAGTTGAGCTAAGAGTGCACAACGACTTGAAGAATATTAAATTTGACTTTTAGGTTGGGCTAAGTGAGTAATGGGTTGGGGAAAAATGTTGTTACGTTGTTTTTTTTTTGCATGGACGACCCCTGCAGTTGAGCTAAGAGTGCACAACGACTTGAAGAATATTAAATTTGACTTTTGGGTTGGGCTAAGTGGGTAATGGGTTGGGGAAAAATGTTGTTACGTCGTTTTTTTTTGCATGGACGACCCCTGCAGTTGAGCTAAGAGTGCACAACGACTTGAAGAATGTTTAAATTTGACTTTTAGGTTGGGCTAAGTGAGTAATGGGTTGGGGAAAAATGTTGTTACGTCGTTTTTTTTTTTGCATGGACGACCCCTGCAGTTGAGCTAAGAGTGCACAACGACTTGAAGAATATTAAATTTGACTTTTGGGTTGGGCTAAGTGGGTAATGGGTTGGGGAAAAATGTTGTTACGTCGTTTTTTTTGCATGGACGACCCCTGCAGTTGAGCTAAGAGTGCACAACGACTTGAAGAATATTAAATTTGACTTTTGGGTTGGGCTAAGTGGGTAATGGGTTGGGGAAAAATGTTGTTACGTCGTTTTTTTGCATGGACGACCCCTGCAGTTGAACTAAGAGTGCACAACGACTTGAAGAATATTAAATTGGATTTTTGGTTGGGCTAAGTGGGTCGTGAGTTTTTTTTTTTATCTTTTTAAGTACTTTGTATGGGATTTTGTATGAGCTATATTGTACAGGAAACATGTATGCAAAGTTTCAGCTACGTAACAACATTTTACAAGTGGGTTCCAACCCAAAAGACCAAATTGAAAAGATTCTTTAAGTCGTTGTCCACTCTCAGCTTAACTGCAGGGTTCGTTTATGCAAAAAAATACTACGTATTGTTAGTGGGGGTGAAAGTATTTTTTTTACGGATTTTACCATTTCTCAGGTGCGTCTCTATGACTCTAAATTCTGTTAAAATGATATAATATTGTATAGTAGCCCAACTCAAAAGTCCAATTTGAAACATTCTTCATGTCGTTGTGCACGCTTAGCTCAACTTTAGGGGTCGTCCATGCAAAAAAACGACGTAACAATAATTTTCCCCAACTCATTGCCCGCTTAGCCCAACCCAAAAGTCCAATTTGAAACATTTTTCAAGTCGTTGTGCACTCCTAGCACAACTGAAGGGGTCGTCCATGAAAAAAAACGACGTAACAACATTTTTCCCAACCCATTACCCACTTAGCCCAACCTAAAAGTCCACTTTGAAACATTCTTCAAGTCGTTTTGCACTCTTAGCACAACTGAAGGGGTCGTCCATGAAAAAAAAAACGACGTAACAACATTTTTCCCCAACCCATTACTCACTTAGCCCAACCTAAAAGTCAAATTTAAACATTCTTCAAGTCGTTGTGCACTCTTAGCACAACTGTAGGGGTCGTCCATGAAAAAAAACGACGTAACAACATTTTTCCCCAACCCATTACCCACTTAGCCCAACCCAAAAGTCCAATTTGAAACATTCTTCAAGTCGTTGTGCACTCCTAGCACAACTGAAGGGGTCGTCCATGCAAAAAAAAACGACGTAACAATAATTTTCCCCAACCCAATGCCCACTTAGCCCAACCCAAAAGTCCAGTTTGAAACATTCTTCAAGTCGTTGTGCACTCCTAGCACAACTGAAGGGGTCGTCCATGAAAAAAAACGATGTAACAACATTTTTCCCCAACCCATTACCCACTTAGCCCAACCTAAAAGTCCACTTTGAAACATTCTTCAAGTCGTTGTGCACTCTTAGCACAACTGAAGGGGTCGTCCATGAAAAAAAAAACGACGTAACAACATTTTTCCCCAACCCATTACTCACTTAGCCCAACCTAAAAGTCAAATTTAAACATTCTTCAAGTCGTTGTGCACTCTTAGCACAACTGTAGGGGTCGTCCATGAAAAAAACGACGTAACAACATTTTTCTCCAACCCATTACCCACTTAGCCCAACCCAAAAGTCTAATTTGAAACATTCTTCAAGTCGTTGTGCACTCCTAGCACAACTGAAGGGGTCGTCCATGAAAAAAAAACGACGTAACAACATTTTTCCCCAACCCATTACCCACTTAGCCCAACCCAAAAGTCAAATTTGAAACATTCTTCAAGTCGTTGTGCACTCCTAGCACAACTGAAGGGGTCGTCCATGCAAAAAAAAACGACGTAACAATAATTTTCCCCAATCCAATGCCCACTTAGCCCAACCCAAAAGTCCACTTTGAAACATTCTTCAAGTCGTTGTGCATTCTTAGCACAACTGAAGGGGTTGTCCATGAAAAAAAACGACGTAACAACATTTTTCCCCAACCCATTACCCACTTAGCCCAACCCAAAAGTCCAATTTGAAACATTCTTCAAGTCGTTGTGCACTCCTAGCACAACTGAAGGGGTCGTCCATGAAAAAAAACGACGTTACAACATTTTTCCCAACCCATTACCCACTTAGCCCAACCTAAAAGTCAATTTTAAACATTCTTCAAGTCGTTGTGCACTCTTAGCACAACTGAAGGGGTCGTCCATGAAAAAAAAAACGACGTAACAACATTTTTCCCCAACCCAAAAGTCCAATTTGAAACATTCTTCAAGTCGTTGTGCACTCTTAGTACAACTGCAGGGGTCGTCCATGCAAAGAAAACTACGTAACAACATTTTAAACTAGCCTACAGAACCTAAGTACACTAATCCTAATCAATGGGTCGTCCAAACAAAAAAAAAATTACTCCACGAAACCATTTTAACACACTTCACCTAACTGATAATTCCTTCTCGCTTCCAAATGTGCACACTTGTGCTATTTGCCTTCCAAAATAGTGCTCCATAATATTGCTCAAACTAGTAAGGACACCTGGCAATTTACCATAATATTATAGTGTAATCGTAATTTTATGGATTTGCGTGTTTTCAAAAGGTCAAGCCATGATGAAAAATAAGAGAGCACATCCATGATGCGTTCGAAAATGTCAGTTAGTACAAATGGTTGCAAGGCGATATCTCCGCGTAGGAAACGAATTTTTCAGATCTGTTAGAAGCGTTTTGTAGGGAATTTAATTAGCTAAAAGATGGCATCATTAACTCATTTTGGCCCAATTTTCAGTTAGAACATTAGAGCACACCGCTATCGAAATACTGTTAAAATAACAAAAAATGTTATGGAATCGTCTTGAAAAATCTTTTTTTGAATAAGGGTTTAATAACAGTTTATGTTGTCATAACAAAATGTGTTATTGGTCTGATATTGGTTTAAAGCCAAAACAACTTTGGAATAATATTTTTGTTATGGAAGAATACCTCCAACTGTTATTGGGATGATCGGATTAGTTGTTAAAATAACAAAAAATAATAACAAAAATTTGTTCGAAGAATAACTAAAAATGTTATTAGTCTGTTATCACAATAACAATCCAATAACAAAAAAAATCATAACGACGAATAACAAATCTTGTTATAAATAACATAAAATGTTATTGGCCTAGTATTTTCAAATATCAAAAAATGTTATTCTCAAGTTATTTCCGTCTGCTCGGGAATTTATTACTTTACTTTTTATCACTAAAAGTGAAGCGTTTGTTGCTCAGCAGGGCTAAATTGACGATGGTGCTGCAAAATTACAGCGAAGTGATTTTTTCGACACATTTGACACACGTTAATTCAGAAAATAAATTGTACCAGATATCAAGCTAAGTTGACAGTTTTTAAAACCACATGTCAATTCGTCGTGATCGTACATTCTGGTTGCATTTTTGGTGCAAGTTGAGTTGAGAGCATCATTTCGTGCAGCTTTCAATGCCTTTACATTTTTTGACACCTTTGTTTTTGTAACTATGGGTAATTCTCTACCAACTCACACGAAATCGGGAAAAGTTGCCCCGACCCCTCTTCGATTTGCGTGAAACTTTGTCCTAAGAGGTAACTTTTGTCCCTGATCACGAATCCGAGGTCCGTTTTTTGATACCTCGTGACGGAGGGGCAGTACGACCCCTTTCATTTTTGAACATGCGAAAAAAGAGGTGTTTTTCAATAATTTGCAGCCTGAAACGGTGATGAGATTGAAATTCGGTGTCAAAGGGACTTTTATGTAAAATTAGACGCCCGATTTGATGGCGTCTCAGAATTCCGAAAAAACGTATTTTTCATCAAAAAAAAAACTCTAAAAAAGTTTTAAAAATTCTCCCATTTTCCGTTACTCGACTCTAAAAATTTTTGGAACATGTCATTTTATAGGAAATTTAATGTACTTTTCGAATCTACATTGACCCAGAAGGGTCATTTTTTCATTTAGAACAAAATTTTTCATTTTAAAATTTCGTGTTTTTTCCAACTTTGCAGGGTAATTTTTTAGAGTGTAACAATGTTCTACAAAGTTGTAGAACAGACAATTAAAAAAAATTTAATGTTTAGACATAAGGAATTGCTTACAAACAACACGAGTTATTGCGATTTTACGAAAAAAAAGTTTTGAAAAGGTTGGTCGTCATCGATCATGGCCGTTCATGGTCACCCGCGACAGATACGGACGACGAAACAAAGAGAAACGCAAAAAGTAACTTTTTCAAAACATTTTTTCGTAAAATCGCGATAACTCGTGATGTTTATAAGCAAACCCCTTATGTCTTTGTATCAAAATTTGTTTAATTGTCTGCTCTACAACTTTGTAGAACATTGTTACACTCTAAAAAATAACCCTGCAAAGTTAGAAAAACACGAAATTTTAAAATGAAATTTTTTGTTCTAAATGAAAAAATGACCCTTCTGGGTCAATGTAGATTCAAAAATTACATTAAATTTCCCATAAAATGACATGTTCCAAAAAAAATTACAGTCGAGTAACGGAAAATGGGAGAATTTTTAAAACTTTTTTAGAGTTTTTTTTTTTGATGAAAAATACGTTTTTTCGGAATTCTGAGACGCCATCAAATCAGGCGTCTAATTTTACATAAAAGTCCCTTTGACACCGAATTTCAATCTCATCACCGTTTCAGGCTGAAAATTATTGAAAAACACCTCTTTTTTCGCATGTTCAAAAATGGAAGGGGTCGTACCGCCCCTCCGTCACGAGATATCAAAAAACGGACCTCGGATTCGTGATCAGGGACAAAAGTTACCCCTTAGGACAAAGTTTCACGCAAATCGAAGAGGGGTCGGGGCAACTTTTCCCGATTTCGTGTGAGTTGGTAGAGAATTACCCATTTGTAAAGATAACGTGTCCTTATTTTGATAAAACATTGTTAAAAATAATACCTTCCATTCAAACTCCACCTTTCAACATTGTTCGAAAATGATATTTTTAACGAACGCTTTCGACAACGTTGCCATCTTGTTCACTAGGCAAGATATCCTAACTATGCCGCGAGCATTACTTGAACCCTGCCCCAAAGTTTCAGCACAACTTTTGCATAATTCAAACTCTTGGTTCGGGGTGAAAACTTTCTAAATTTAGCGTCCAGTCCGGACAACAGCCCTTCTCGTCTAACACCGAAGAGTTTTACCAAAGTCAAAAGTTATACAGATAATCATCGTCGTCATCTTCAGCACAGCACACTTTTTCGATGTCGAGGGCGAACTTTTCGCTACCTAGTAGTTCACCTTCCGGGTCAGCTTTGCTGTAGTCTGGTTCCGGGAAACTTCCCAGCCCCGGGGAACTTTGTGGGCAATCCTAATTAGAAAATAAATGCTGCTTTCAAATTTTAAAGGGAACCCGGGCAGACGATAATAACAAAATTCATGCCATTTCAATAACAAATACTGTTAAAATAACAAAACTTGTTATGGAATATTCTTGAAAAATCCATTGTTGCATAAGGGTTTAATAACAGTTTATGTTATTATAACAAAATTTGTTGTTTGTCTGATATTGGTTGAAAGTCAAAACAACTTTCGAATAACATTTTTTGTTATGGAAGAATACCTCCAACTGTTATTGGGATGATCGAATTACCCGGGCAGACGGTAATAACAAAATTCATGCCATTTCAATAACAAATACTGTTACAATAACAAAAAGTGTTATGGAATCTTCATGAAAAATCCATTTTTGCATAAGGGTTTAATAACAGTTTATGTTATCATAACAAAATTTGTTATTGGTCTGATATTGGTTGAATGCCAAAACAACTTTGGAATAACAGTTTTTGTTATGGAAGAATACCGCCAACTGTTATTGGGATGATCGGATTAGTTGTTAAAATAACAAAAAATAATAACAAAGATTTGTTCGAAGAATAACTTAAAATGTTATTAGTCTGTTATTACAATAACAATCCAATAACAAAAAAATCATAACGGCGAATAACAAATCTTGTTATAAATAACATAAAATGTTATTGGCCTAGTATTTTCCAATAACAAAAAATGTTATTCCCGCGTTATTTCCGTCTGCTCGGGTAGTTGTTAAAATAACAAAAAATAATAACAAAGATTTGTTCGAAGAATAACTAAAAATGTTATAAGGTTGTTATTACAATAACAATCCAATAACAAAAAAATCATAACGACGAATAACAAATCTTATTATAAATAACATACAATGTTATTGGCCTAGTATTTTCAAATATCAAAAAATGTTATTCCCAAGTTATTTCCGTCTGCTCGGGAAGGAACCATTTGCCTGAAAGTGCTCGTTGCCTTGTTAGTTAGAAAATATGCTGCCAATTAAAAAATATTGTTTGAACCAATAAAAACATGAAATAATTTAAGAGTGGTTTAAGAGTTCGAAAATTTTGAGCTTGGAACCGACTGGCTTAATAAAATTAAGGGAACTTAAGCCTTTTGCCAAAATAAAAAACAATCATAACCACATCTATGCCAAAAAATTTAGTCAAATAGCGAGTCCTCAGATGACCTTGAAGCCCTCCACCAGGGTCCCGTTATCCGGAAGTGCCTACTCATTTCGATAAACAACTGGGTCAAATCAGGCAACATCAGCCCAAACCTACAATCTATTCTGGTCGTTTAGATCAACGACTATGGTTAGACACACAGACGCGGAATGACCCCTCCATTAAAACTAATCTAAAACAGTCATTAACTCCACTTTGTTGTCGACGCAAAGCGTTCCGGACTCTGAGAGGGCTCCGATCTTCGCACTTGGCCGCGTCTTATCTGGGGACTTTTATATGCACGATTTCGACCCTGGTTGATGTCTCCATGGTCGCGAGAGAGGGGCATTCATAAACTACTTGTAAATGGGTTTCCAGCTTACATTATTTTTTATTAAAGGATATCCCAACTTTTTATTCAAGACTTCTTAATTCCATATAATACGTCATTTTCAAAAAAGGCCCCACCGCGAAACAGGATTAGCCGGAACGGTCGTTAGGTCCAGTGACCAACGTGGGGTCCAGTGTGGGACACCGAACGGCAGCACAGCATCGTAATTAATTACGTCATCATTATCGGAAACGCTCCGCTTTTATGGTTCACCACCATGTGGACGATTCCCAGCCGTATTAGTAATGCAGAGTTGTAACCTTCTATTTTTTGTTCACATTGTAACCAGCCACAGTTACCCCTTAACCCCATCTCGTTTTTTTTTTGCTTTTTGCTTATTGCTTATTGCTTTTTGCTTTTTGCTTTTTGCTTTTTGCTTTTTGCTTTTTGCTTTTTGCTTTTTGCTTTTTGCTTTTTGCTTTTTGCTTTTTGCTTTTTGCTTTTTGCTTTTTGCTTTTTGCTTTTTGCTTTTTGCTTTTTGCTTTTTGCTTTTTGCTTTTTGCTTTTTGCTTTTTGCTTTTTGCTTTTTGCTTTTTGCTTTTTGCTTTTTGCTTTTTGCTTTTTGCTTTTTGCTTTTTGCTTTTTGCTTTTTGCTTTTTGCTTTTTGCTTTTTGCTTTTTGCTTTTTGCTTTTTGCTTTTTGCTTTTTGCTTTTTGCTTTTTGCTTTTTGCTTTTTGCTTTTTGCTTTTTGCTTTTTGCTTTTTGCTTTTTGCTTTTTGCTTTTTGCTTTTTGCTTTTTGCTTTTTGCTTTTTGCTTTTTGCTTTTTGCTTTTTGCTTTTTGCTTTTTGCTTTTTGCTTTTTGCTTTTTGCTTTTTGCTTTTTGCTTTTTGCTTTTTGCTTTTTGCTTTTTGCTTTTTGCTTTTTGCTTTTTGCTTTTTGCTTTTTGCTTTTTGCTTTTTGCTTTTTGCTTTTTGCTTTTTGCTTTTTGCTTTTTGCTTTTTGCTTTTTGCTTTTTGCTTTTTGCTTTTTGCTTTTTGCTTTTTGCTTTTTGCTTTTTGCTTTTTGCTTTTTGCTTTTTGCTTTTTGCTTTTTGCTTTTTGCTTTTTGCTTTTTGCTTTTTGCTTTTTGCTTTTTGTTTATTGTTTTTCCCCTCGAAAGAGTTATCAATCTTTTGCTGTATTTTCTCACACGATAAAGTTGTGAACTTCTAAACCGACGCAAAGCTCAACTCACCCAACAGTTCAAGACACAATTAACTTTTTCGCAATTTCGCAATCGTTGCCATTCCAAACTGTGCTGGCCTCACTTTCCAAAATGAATTTCAATTAAAATCTTCTCAATAGAGAGCAATTCCAAGTCACTCCAACCTCCACCACCTCCTCCCGATTTGAATCTCCGACTCCGGAGTTCGAGGGGCCAACAATCCTTAATTGAAAACACGAAACAAACAGAATTTCGAATGAATATTTACATACATTTGGGGGTTGGGCTTCTTGGCTTGGCCCCCTAGGTTCAGCAGATCACCGAATGCGGTCACTCCGGAATTTGCCGGGCGCGGGTTCATTTGTGGACCACTGGTAGTTCCAACAGACAGGTCGTCGAGGTCTAACCGTGCGTGCGTGGCCATGGGCCGCCCGATCCGTCAGGACGAAGGCCGGTGGACTTTAGTTGGTTAGTTGCTCTATTACCCCTTGGGTGGATGAAGCTGAGGAATTGTTGATTAAATTTTGACCTGCTGCCTAGTGGGATAGTGGGATACATTTGGAAATTAAGTAATTTATTTTTCTAATTTTGAGATCATTTGCAAAGAAAACATTTATGGCGCTGGCAAATTTTTTTTTAAACGTCTAATTCAGAAGTGCATAATGAAACGTCATGAAGACCAATGTGCTCTAGAGGCTCGATTCAACCCAAACCTCGGCCAGAATCTGATGAAGCTACGACTCTAGAACCAGCCAGCTCAACGCGATTGCTTGCTTGTTTGTTCTTGTTTGCCGTTGACGTCGGTTCCGTTGAACCGGCTGAATCAAGCATTCCGGTTCCAGCGACCTCGTCAAACAGAGCAGAGAGGAACCGACATCCGATCAACCTCGCGACGGCACTTCTGGTCCGACGGATAATTGCATTGCGTGGTGTGGGTACGTTCAAAGTATGTGCGCTGCCGGTGTATGAGTGATTGCGCCGCACACAAAGGCAAATAGATATCAATTAAACCTGCGATGAGCTTATAAATGGAACATAATTCATTTAACGCACCGAAATTGTTTGCACATAGCACAGTCACCTCCTACTCTTCCACGATGGCAACTGAGTTAAGTGCAGTGCGACCGGTAGAAAAGGTGACTTTGTCCGGTTGAAGTGCAGCTAAAGGAATGATTAACAATTTAGGCGAAAAATACTTCAAAATAGGTTATATGCAAAGCCAAATTTGAATCATAAAAATCTTAAAAATCTTAAAAATCTTAAAAATCTTAAAAATCTTAAAAATCTTAAAAATCTTAAAAATCTTAAAAATCTTAAAAATCTTAAAAATCTTAAAAATCTTAAAAATCTTAAAAATCTTAAAAATCTTAAAAATCTTAAAAATCTTAAAAATCTTAAAAATCTTAAAAATCTTAAAAATCTTAAAAATCTTAAAAATCTTAAAAATCTTAAAAATCTTAAAAATCTTAAAAATCTTAAAAATCTTAAAAATCTTAAAAATCTTAAAAATCTTAAAAATCTTAAAAATCTTAAAAATCTTAAAAATCTTAAAAATCTTAAAAATCTTAAAAATCTTAAAAATCTTGAAAATCTTGAAAATCTTAAAAATCTTGAAAATTTTAAAAATTTTAAAAATCTATAAAAACTTCAAATTCTTAAAATTCTTCAAAATTTAACTACAGTTCATACTCGATTATCCAAAGCCTCGATTATCCGAAGTTTTGATTATCAGAAGGTTTGTGTGGGACTTCGGATAATCGGATCACAAACATCAAACTCGAATTCTGCGACCTCATTTTAGTCAAATTGGAATGGTTAATTGCCTCTAAAATTAAAAAAAATGAATTTTGTCAATATTTTATCTTCGCTATTTTGGCCGCCATCTTGGATTTAAAAAAGTTTATATCCCTTTAGAGTAGTTTAAGGGTCAAACTTAATATCAAAAATCAAAAATAAGATAATGAAAAAAAAAAAATCGTGATTCCATTATCCGAATTGAAATTTTGCCAAGGCCTTCGGATAATCGAGTCTGGACTGTATCTGAAAATCAAGCAATCGTGAAACCTAAAAAGCGAAAAAATAAAAATTTTAAAATATGAAATCTAGTGAACTAAAAATCTTTTAAATAGAAAATCAAAAATTGAAAATCGAAATGCCGTAAAGCGGGGTGACTTTGATAGGATTTCATTTTGTTTTTGGAATATCTTCCAACAGGTAAGGTTTTTCTCAAGATTATTATTTTTAAAACATGTACTGGGGTAGGCCAGACAAAGTCCATGCACTTTTTTGGGAAAAAAGTTTTTTTAATAGTTTTTGGAAAAATAGCTACGTTAAAAATTCTTAGTTTATATTCCGGGGTGACTTTGATAGTCATAGTTTTTCTTGTTAAAATCATATTTAAGATGTTCAAACTTTATTTGTACGTTAAATGTACCATCACTAAAGTAGCTGATATAGTTTTTAAGAAAAAAATCAATGTTTATATTTAGTTAACTAAGTTCATAAGGTTTTTAACAAAATACATTGTTAAAATTGTTAAAAAGTCGTAATTTTGCCTGATTTTTTTTTAAACTCGTGGTGTGTAAAATAATCGATTTATATTGCATTTTATACTGAATTCGAAGCACGAATCACAAGTTTTCACATTTTACATGAAATTTGTTCAACTGAAATTGCCTATAATTATGGAGATTATTTTAAATTGTGTTTCAAAAACACATATATTTAATATTTATAAACTTATTTAACCTTCTCCTAGTGGAAAATTGTCCAATGAATCCGAAAATGCATTTTGTTTAACGATTCAAAATCATGTTCATTGAGAAAATCATGACACTTTGAGAAGTTTAAAATATTGAATTTCATCAATATTTTCTATAGTTACTATAGTTAACTAACTTTTTAAACTTTTCAAAATTTTAGGAAAAGTTCTTCTTGAGGTTCTTTGAACACTTCTCTACCACGATCAGTATGATTCTAAACCATTCCGTACGCATTTTAATTGTACTCTTCAGGAAAAATCTCGAACCTATCAAAGTCACTCCGTTTTACGGTACCTTAATATTTGAAAATCTAGTGATCCTAAAATCTGCAAAGACATCATTGACAGTCATTGCTCCAAGAGATCAATTCTCTACGGAATCGGCCGATTTCGACCATTTTTTTTTTTTTTTGCTCAAACTTTGTGAGGGCCTTCCCTATGACCAAAGAAGCTATTTTGTGTCATTGGTTCACCCATACAAGTCTCAATACAATGTTGGCAGAAAAAAATATATTTAAATAACAAGCCATAGTTTCAACATTTCCATGGAAAAAGTGTTTTTAAATGCATTTTACACTAGTTCAATTGTTTTGCCAATCATTAGTTAAAAAAAGGAAAATTTGACGAAAACAAAAATTTAAGCGAAAAAAAAACTTTTTGGGATAAAAAACATCGAATACTTTCAAAAATTCCAAAGATCAACCCAAACTTGCTTAAAAATGATTCTAAACGCAAGGGAATGTATTTTAAATTGATTTCAGCTGATTGCACTTAGTCATCCATTTTCTATTTCAAAGAAAAACACTTAGAAATTTTAAAATCAACAGGGCAAAACAATATACAATATTAGTCCTAATTCCTATTCCATTCGTAAATTTTTACTTAATTTTTTTTTTCGCTAAGCTGTTGATGGGATTTAGCTTGCTCGTTTCCGACGGTGCCGTTTTGAACTCAATCTCAGTCGAATAAGTCTTTTTGAAACTGTAATTAAACGTCAAAGTTTCGTTATGCAAACATTAGATCGATTCAAGTGCATGATTTTCCCCTATATATTTTTTCTGAGTCAGTTTTTTACTTTATTTAAGGGTATCTTGTAAAGTTTGTTGAGTTTTACAAAACGTCTTGATTAACTCATTTTGGACCAAAATAGGCGTTGTCTCAAGAAAGCACACAAGCGACGATATTTTACAAGACTAGCAAAGAACTTTTTTTATATCGAACATTTTTGAGAATCAAGAGAGGATTAAGTTACGTTGAATAATTGTATGTTTAATAATTGTATATGTCATATAACTAAGTTTTCCTGGAAAACCAAAACAGCTCCACTCAACGATATCGCTGCACAATCGGATAAACGGCCACCAGATGGCGCTGCTGCTGGTGAAGTGATTCGCCTGGCCAATGATGATGATGCTGTTGATGAAGCTCGATGATTACGATGATGCTGCGGATATCCGGTGTGTGTTGTTGTGTTGTTGTGATGAGCCTTTAGCCTAATCATTATGTGGGGTCAATTAGGTGGCTGGATAATGGATGCCTCTGTGATGATGCTGCTGCTGCTGCAGCCAATCGATGACCTGGCGATGCAGCTTGTTGGCCGAAACACAGCTGATAATCCGATCGGAAGCCAAAGAAACTCCCCGTAATTCATTGACGCTCTTGATAGTGTGATTAGTAGTGTTGCCAGCAACGTGATTATTGGGTGTGTATGGCGACATTATGTGTAGTACATTTAAAGTGTTTGCACACGCTTTTTAAGCTGCTGTCGCATGATTTGCAAAACTTTTGAACAGTTTATTCAACCAAATGACACCGTTTCGGCTCAAATGAACCGTGTTGCCAGCAGCCTTTCCCGTTCCGGTAATGACGTTTGATTGAATTTGTCTAGCTTCGCCTGGGTGAGTCTAAATTCAACGTCAATTCGATTAACTATGCTCGTGCCAAAACGACGACGACGATGAAAGCCAGCGTCGACCAGATCAAACGGATTGGCCATTTGCCGAGGGATAGGGAGAGATAGAGAAATAGAGTGAGAGCCCCCTGGAATCCAATTACCCTTTCGCCGTTCAGCAGATGGCTTGATTTGTTCAAATTTACCCGGAAATGTCCCCGGTTCTCATTACTGAACGCCAGAGCTGGAGCTGGCAAGGGTTGGCCGAATTGAGTTGCCAACTTTAAATGGCTGTCATTTCTGGCAGGTTGTGGAAAAGTTTATCTTGAAAAGAGTGGAGGCAGTTTCAGTTTGTTTTTCGCATTTCAGAAACAAATTTGATGAAATTTTAACAAAAAACTGAAAACTGTCGAAACTGTGCCTCTAAAAATGTTCAATTAAAAACTTAAGGGAAATTAACAAAATTGAGAAAAAAATATTGAGTTGAACCACCCAACTTGGAACAACTTTGTGCAGCTCCTGAAAAAAATACAAACAAGAAGAAAACTCTCGCCAACTTTTATTCAATTCTAAACTTTTCAGTTGACCCCACCCCTCCTCATCTTCTCCAATTCCTAAATATTTACTCAACTTTCAGTGCAGTTTTCTTCAATATACTTTGTATCGTGCCATCTTCACTTGCTACCGGCGCCGATGTTGCTTAAAAGTGTAAGGAAACTAAAAAATAAAAACTTTTTCCCTCTCCCTCATTTCGAGCACGAGGACTTTCCGGTCACGTTATTGGAATTTGAAACTACATTCGGATCGGAGGAACGGGGGCCAACCTTAAACACAGTTTGCGTTTTCGCATGTGAATGCACCGGCACACACACACACAATTCGTATCGAAAATGAGAATGAAGGGAAGGTTGAAATTTTCCAGCAGCTTGCAATGAACGAGTTTTGGAAAACGTAACAAACGCACGAGTTCTCTAAAGCACACCCTGGAATGATTGCTATCTGGACGTTGCTTCTGATATATTTTCTAGTTCATTTTTGAATCGATGTTGTATCGATATTTACTTTCTGTCTTTACTTGTTGGAGAAAGAGAAAGTTCACTGATTAAATTTCCTTTATATTTTTTTTAACATTGCAATAAAAAGACAAAAAAAGAAGCAATCTCCGCCAACTCACTCTGCGATTTGCGTGAAACCGTGGCCTTAGAGGTAGTTTTGGTCACTGATCACAAATCCGAGGTCCAATTTTCGATATCTCGTGATGGAGGGGCGGTACGACCCCATTCAATTTTGACATGCGAAAAAAGTGTTTTTCAATCATTTGCAGCCTTAAAAGGGTATTGAAATTGGGGGTCAAAGAGACTCGTATTTAAAATTGGACGACCAATTTGATGGCGTATTCAGAATTCCGAAAAAACGTAGCGTTTGGGACAAGGCATTATGAATGGCATTTTATGGATAATTCAATGTTCCTTTCGAATCTTCAAAATACGCAGTATTTTTTTGTTGTAATTTGGCAGTGTTATTTTTTAGAGTGTAAAAATGTTTTACAAAGTTGTAAAGCACATAATTACAAAAAACATAAAACATGGGTTTGCTTGTAACCGTGTGATCACTTACTCAAAATTTAACAGAATCTTGAAATTTTTGGGGAACTGAAAGAGTCCAATTGATTTAGTTTTTTTACTGGAAATTTTATGTAAAAGAATAATGAGACATTTTTCATTATTTTGAAAAAAAAAACATTTGTTAAATGTCATCAAAATTAAAAAAAAAGTCTGAAATTTTCAGTTATTTTTATTTGTGTTGTACAAGCGATTTAGCTGGCTCATGGTTGGAATATTTTTTATCAAATTCCAGTAGCATATTTTTTTGATTCGATACATGAAATCTACGTTTCAAATTTAGATTTTATATGTTTTCTTTATGTTTTCTTCAATTTGATTTTGTTGAACTTTTCTGTCATAACAAAAAACAACAATTTTTGGTTTTTCTTCATTTATTGCCTCCTTTTTTGAAAATTGTATTTAAGCATTTGTAATATATATGCATCAAAATAAAAAAAAAACACACAGTTGATTTTTTCTTATACATAGAATTGGCTGTAAATTACTGTTTTGAGATGAGCTTTATCATTGTTTCACCCATTCCACTTCCTTTTTTTCTCAAATTTGGCCAACATAATTAGACCCGTTTTTGCTTGTTTGACGATTAGGGTGGTCTGTGCCAAAATATGGCGTTTATGAACAATTTTCGCAAAAAAACGTAGTGATTTTATTCGAATTACAAAGATTTTCTAAAAACATAGCCAAATACACTTACAGAGCAAATGATAATCTTGTTTGCTGATTTGAAGTTCTTGGGGAAAAAGAGCTTGCAGCATAAAATATTCCATTTGTGATTTTTTAGGATGTTTTACGCAACATAAACAAAAATGGTGAATTACACTATTTTAATCAAGGAGCCTCCATGCCAAATTTGGGCAAAATCGGAAATCCCAGTTAATTATTTTTTTGCCTTCCTCACTGAGGTAAGGCTATAATCCTGCTCTAAAAATGAACTTTTTATTAAAAGCTCGAACACCCACCTTCATGTATATCATATCGACTCAGAATCGAAAACTGAACAAATGTATATGTGTATGTGTGTGTGTGTGTGTGTGTGTGTGTGTATGTATGTATGAGACCAAAATACTCACTGAGTTTTTTCAGCACTGGCTGAACCGATTTTGACCAAACCAGTTACAATCGACTTGGTATAGGGTCCCATACATCGCTATTGAATTGTTTGAAGTTTCGATACCTAGTTCAAAAGTTATGTATAAAAATGTGTTTTCACATATATCCGGAACTCATTTATATGCATGTAAACGATGTCCGGATCCATCATCCGTTGGTTAGGTAATCGAAAAACCTTTCCAACGAACTCACCACATTGAAGATCTGGCAACCCTGTCTCGAGTTATGACCACTTAAGTTATATCTGTGTACTTATTTTTCTGGATCTAAAAAAATAGCTGAAATATGTGTCCAAACCACTCATATTACCCATTGTTGGTAAAAAGTAAGGAAGGCATCAACCACATAGGTGGATTAAGTTAGTTTTTGTTTGAATTTGATTATTTTCGATTGAATTGATATTTTTTGAATCTATTTTTTTATTCAAAAATGACACCAACATTTTCTATTTCATAAAAATTATGAAAAAATTACTTGGATTTTTAGCTAAAGTAATAATCAGACGATATTTTTAATTTCCACCAATTTTTACTGAGTTTCATTTAAATTAATTCATATTATTGTTTCTAGAATAACTTTTCACAACAAAATTATTCTTTAAAAAAATTGACAAAAAATATTACAAAATATTCATTTTAAAAATTACGATCAATGCAAAACGTTAAAAAAATTAAACTGTTTTCATTTATTTTTAAATCATTAATTTTCAAAAAGTGTAAGATTTTACGAAAACAAAAATTTAAGCAAAAAAAACTTTTGGCAATATTAAGCATAAAAAATTTTCAAATTTTTTAATGATTTTTAAATCAACTCAAACATGCAGGGAAAACACAGGGAAATGCATTTCAAATTGATTTGAGCTGATTGCATTTAAGGGGTTACATACATGTAGAAAATAACAAAATTTCTTATTACAGAAAATTCACTAAATTTACTAAAAAGATGATTTTCGATCACTCCAGAAAATTTCACAAAGATATTTCATGACTCAACTGAGTAAGAGACGATTTAAGTTCACAATTTTGCCATACCAACTGTCAAACTTTGTGAACGTTTTTCTCTAAACAAGGAGTTGATTTATGGGTGCCACGATATCTTGAGATGGGATGGACCAAATTAGCTGAAATTTGGGGTGAAGACTCCCAAGACATATTCCGTGTGCATGAGGAAGCCCAATTTTGAAAATAAGCATTTTTAAAAAATAAAAAAATCATAAACTGACGTTTTTTTATTTGAAAAACATAAAAATATTTTTATCTTTTTTTCAAATTAAGTTTTTGAAAATCGGCCTTCGTCATGTCATGCACTGGTTTAACGAGTCTTCACCAAAATTTTGAGCTGATTTGGTTAAAGCAGTGTTGAGATATCGTGGCACCCGTTTTTTGAAACTGCTAACTTAAAATTGTTATATCTTGGCAATGGTACATCCAAATGTCTTCATATTTATTACATTAAAAGATGAAAATGTACAATAAAATTCCCTGCAAAAAGATTATAAAAAAGATTAAATGTGTGCTCACACCAACCTCGGACATTTTTGAAGATTTACATGTATGTAACCCCTTAAATTTACATCGAAATTTTGAAGCTTTTTGAAAAAAAATGCCTTTAGACGGGCTGAGATTTGAAAAATCGCCAAAAATTCATTTTTCAACCGATTTTTGATTTTTTAAAAGCATTTAAAGGAAAACTCTTAAAACATTAGAAAATTTATGGGTTGGAAGTTTCACTTGTTTTATATGACTTTGCCAATGTTTTTAAAAATGTATTTTTTTATGGGTCAATTTTGGCTGTGTTTTTACTAACATTTCCTATATTTCAAGTAAAAAGATGTATGCAGTAATTTTTCTAGTGTCCCAGACTAACTACGCATTTTTTACAATTTAAATGATAAAGGTGCCATTTTATAGCAGAAAATGTGGAAAACAAATGAAAAATTGTAAAATTGACTATAAAACTCTTGAAAAAAGTAGATAGGCAAAATATAATGATAGGAGGTGCTAGAATAGGCCAAATACTACTGAAAACAGATATAAACTAAACAAGATAAATGCAAATAAAAATTCTAAAAATAAAACAAGAAAAATATAAAACAAGAGAAGTAAAGTTTTTCCTAGAACAAAAGTTGAACAAAATGACCTTCTGAACACGGGGAAAAAAAGAAAAAAAAAAAGCGGTAGAGAGTACAGTTTCATGATTTTCAAAATGGAATTGCAACACAAATAACTTAATGTGTCCAACGCTTCCGTTTTTTTAATGTCACGATTTTTAACATTGAGAACATGTACACAGAAAAAAATAATCATGGTAATATTACATCTGGAAAGGGGTACATCTTTTTTGTCAGATAAAAATGTAATTTTACCTCTGAAAATGTGTAATTTTACCACTTTTCTGATGTAATGTCGCTTTTTCAGTCTAAATTGAGGTAAAATTACATCATTTAAGAGGTAATATTCAACCTTCCAAAATTACACATTCCAAATTTCCACAATTTTTTACTGTGTATTTATTTCCAGAACTTTAAGTTTAGTTCCTAAGTTTGTCCATTGCAGCCAGGAAAAAAAATATTCTAAGGAATGAGCAAGTTTCAGGTCATCACAAAACCTAGTGCCAAAAGTTCACAAAAACTACCATCTGTCTCGCAAATAATTGGCTCCAATTTACCGAGTGCACACACACACTACGAGGACCTAGACAGTTGCTGCTACCCTGTCGCCCGAGTCAATCAACCGTTCGCTCCATCTTGCAATTAACTCTACAAAACATAAACCCATCCCGGTGCAGCAGCAGCAGCAATGTCTTGAATGTTGTCTAATGTCAAAAGTTGCACTTCGCTCCCTTAGCCAAGCTGGTGGTCTGGCGGTGTCGCAAATAATTACGACCAGCCAAGTCATTTTCCCCATTGGAGGAAAACTTGTTTTTGTGGCCACCTTTACCACCACCGACTTGCAACTCGCAATGCCATGCACTGTTGTGTGTGTGTGTGTTTTTTTTTTTGTGGTGACGACAGCTGAACACAGTTCCCACGGGGTCCAGGGGGGGAGAAAATCCCATTTGTAGAGTCTGCGTTATCCCACTCACTCGAAGAATGGATTTAAAAAAAGAAAGATGTACTACAACCAGAGTGCGCCAAAAGACACACAGACATACGGGCACGAAAGCCATAATTGATTAACAACGACAGTTGCATTATCTCGCTTTCCTTCGGTGGACTCTGGAGTTGCATGTGCATGTGTGTCGGAAGATTGTTGGAGAAAAGAATAACAATCCAATAAAAAAAAAACTCTGGGCAGACGCTAACAAGACGTGCCAACAGAAGGAGATTATCGGAAGGAAAATTTCTGAACGGTTTTTATAAATAATGTTAAAAAAGTTAAATTTTCCAACATAAATAACGATGCAAAGGTCGAATTAAACAAAAGTCCCCATTTCAAGCAATAGCGTACACACACGAAAAGAAATAAAATGAAAGCAAAAGATACACAAAGCAGAACAAAGTTCAAAAATGGAGCGCATTTTTTGTCCTCTTGAACTTTAGCAATTCTATATAATTTTCGACGAAACGTTGCTGCATTCATCCTCTGCCATCAGTTCTCATTTTGTATCATCATTTTGTTTCAGCTGCAGTGCTCCAGAGTAAAAAAATGTGAGAGAGAGAGAGTGGTCTTCTACCCTTGAAGTTGTCGTCTGCTGCTTGCACACTCCATCCCAATCTTGGATTGATTTGCACCAACATTTCCGCTCTACAAAGTATCGATAAAGGGGGATCGTGGGGTAAAACAAACTTTGTCTCAAATTAAATTAAAGATATAGGCTCTTTGGTCCAGACACCGTCAAAACGGCATTTGATGTTTTCATAAGACTTTTCAAATGTTAGGCTAGATTTTTGAAACTCCACATTATTTTTTCTTGGGAGTCACGAAAATGGCAATTTTTCGGACCACCCTAACACGGCGTAGGCCTCCCTAATGGCCAAACAAAAAATACGGGTTTAATTATTTTGGCCAAGGAACCCCCAGAAAAAATTTGAGCCAAATCGAAGCACTTTTATTTTTTTTTTCTTTAACTTTCATATGGAACTGCTGTATATATTAGAGTGTAACAAAAATGACTTTTTGGCGGGCATTCAGGGGTTTGTTCCGGTGGACATACTTAGCCCAAATCCCAAATATGAGCTTGATTGGACGTAACAGGAGCTGGCGCTCCGCCCTTCAATTTTAAATGGGATTTAACCCGTAAAAAAAGATTTTTTCAAAAATGTCAATTTTTGAGGCATTTTTGCCGCTGAAGCGTTTACCAAAAACATCACTGGCGTGTAGGCCAGATCTTTGCGCATCTTTTGGTATATATAACATTGAAGTTTGGAGCACCCTGGAGCTCGGTACAGACCTTCAAAGTTTGGCATTTTTTCGAAAAATCGGTCCCAGCAAAATCAAATGGCGTCTCGGGCGTCGCGAGACGCGACGCATATCTTTTTTGCCGGGGCCGGTTTTTCGAAAAAATGCCAAACTTTGAAGGTCTGTACGGAGCTCCAGGGTGCTCCAAACTTCAATGTTATATATACCAAAAGATGCGCAAGGATCTGGCCTACACGCCAGTGATGTTTTTGGTAAACGCTTCAGTGGCCAAAGTGCCTCAAAAATTGACATTTTTGAAAAAATCTGTTTTTACGGGTTAAATCCCATTTAAAATTGAAGGGTGGAGCGCCAGCTCCTGTTACGTCCAATCAAGCTCATATTTGGGATTTGAGCTGAGTATGCCCACCGGAACAAACCCCTGAATGCCCGCCAAAAAGTCATTTTTGTTACATCCTAGTATATATATATACAGCAATTCCATTTGAAAAGGCTTAAAAAAATTAAAATACGCAACTTTTGGTACTGTAACATGTATACTACATGTATAGGTCATCACTAATATTTTTAAGTTATCGCAGTTTTAGTGAAAAAAGTTGTTTTTTAGCCGATTTCGTCATTTTCCTGTTTTTGCGTATGTCGCGTCGAAAAACTCAGTTTTTATTTTCAAAAATCATATCTCGGAAACGTACGGTTCGACATCGGCAATTTTTTGATAGGTTATGTGAAATCCGAGGAATCCGATAAAAAAAATTCAGACATAGGCTCTTTTATGTACATTTTGCAGATTTTTTTTTTCAATTTTATGGTTAAAACTTATCTAGAAAAACGTTTTTGAAATGAAAGGCGAATTCATCATTAAGATAGTGAAGACCTTTACACAAACTATTTGTAAAGGTCTTCACTATCTCGAGAGTAGAAATAATATCTTAATCAGGAAAAAAAGTGTTCTCAAAAAACTTCCAAATTTTGAATAAATTCGAGAAGCAATCGTAAAGAACATTTTAATTAAAATTCATTTTCCTGCCCTGTTACAATGTTTAATATTATTTTTGATGCTGTTCCTCTACTTTAGAAATAAAAACAGACAAGATGGCCACCCCTGAAAATGTACAAGATGACAATAAAAAATCTTAAAAAACCAGTTTAAAGCATTAGATATTGAATGATGTTAAGATGCCAACTTTTCAAATCTTTCAGTTTCTAGTTCCACAGCTATAAATAAAATCAACCTATTTTTATTTTTTAACAAAGATTTGCGGCTTATACTAAAGACACATCCTGTTAAATTTAATGGAGGCTTAACTTCATTATTTTCGGAAATAATTTAGTTGTTGTCAAAAGGTTATCATTTTTCAAGTAATATTTTGACACATGATTGTTTTTTTTTCATAGTTTCACGATATTTATTTCAATTAAACAAAATTTAACCTTTTTTCTATCTTTGTCGAAATAATTTTTTATCTCTGAAAAGGACCTTGACGTTTATTAGGAACATTTTAAATATTATTGAGAGTCATTTTAAAAAATAATTCGCACAACAGTAAAAAATATAATTTGCGGTTGATGCCTTACAGAAATGCGAAGCATAATTTTACCTTGGAATCAAAACTAAAATATCTACTTGTTACTTGCTTTAGGAAAATTTACAGTCAAACTTGTTAGGCCGTTGCAAATATTTTTCAATGTTTATTGCATTTTAAAACACTTGTTTCATTAAAATGTTGAAACCATGCACAGTAAAAAAAAAACATGTTAAAATTACATCTAAAAAGGGGTACATCTATTATGTCAGAAAAAAAGCTTTAATTTTACCTCTATTAATGTGTGAATTTACATCTGGCAGACGCAAGGAAAAAATATCTGTAATCCTAAAAAATATCAAACCGGCGATAGTTGTATCTAGCTTGTATGCGCATGGCAAAATTTCTAGCTTAAATCGTATCTTACTAATTTTAATCATGAAATATCTTCTTAAAACTTTTAGAAGTTATTGAAACACATCTTTTAAGTGGATTTAATAAGATTTTCTATAATATGAAATTTTGTGATTTTCTACATGTATGTAACCCCTTAAATACTTTTTTATTTTTTGGTCAGAGTCGAGGGACGTTAACTTCAAAAAATGTTTTCAACGGCCTTAAAGTTTTTTAGAATTTATTCAACTAAGTTCTTGAAATTTCAATTCAAAAATGAAAAATTTCCAATTATATGTTGAATCAGAGTCGTGCAAAAGATTATTACGATATTTATTTATTTACAGTATGTAAAAACAGTATTTACACCCCTTGGGCACTATCACATTTTGTGATGAAACATCTAAACAATTTAAAGTTTGACAGGAACCTAGTACTACGTTTTGTTCAAAAACTCATGCCAAACATTTTGCTACAAAAAGCTCATGAAAAGATGATTTCTATAAAAAGTTATATAACAAATACTATTACAGAAATCAAAAAAGGTGCAAAAAAAGTTTGTACACCTTTTGAAAAATTAACATAAATAATGTTATTTGTTGACAAATCACCATAAATCCAGTCTCCCAACTCCAAATAGGCAACCTTGACTGATTAAAAAAATAATTTGGATTGAATATAAAGTTTACTTATTACTTAGTATAAAAATAATATAGCTCTGGAAATTCTATATAAAACTTATCTAAATTTAATTTTGCAAACTTTTAATTCAACTAAATGTCAATATAATACCATAGAATTGCTAAATAAACATTTTGGAGTGGGTATAACACCGTTTTGGGGGTATTAGTATCGATAGAATAGATTTTTCGTTGGAATTTCGTACCAACCCGGAATTATGTCCTAGGAAAATCCGCCGGCATCCGAACCGGTCCACGATTCACAAGTCAACCTATGTGGAATCGGAAAGGGCATAAAATTTCCGATCTTTTGATACCCAAACATCTAGGTTTTCTTTAAAACCTACGTTTTAGTTGAATTAAAAGTTTGCAAAATTAAGTTTAGATAAGTTTTATATAGAATTTCCAGAGTTATATAAATTTTTATACTAAGTTGTTAGTAAACTTTATATTCAATCCAAATTATTTTTTTAATCAGTCAAGGATGCCTATTTGGAGTTGGGAGACTGGATTTATGGTGATTTGTCAACAAATAACATTATTTATGTTAATTTTTCGAAAGGTGTACAAACTTTTTTTGCACCTTTTTTATTTTCGTAATAGTATTTGTTATATAAGTTTTTATAGAAATCATCTTTTCATGAGCTTTTTGTAGCAAAATGTCTGGCATGAGTTTCTGAACAAAACGTAGTACTAGGTTTCTATCAAATAAAAATTATATTTTTTCAAGCTGTTGGTATTTTAACTCATAATGTTTTTTTCTGTTTTCAGTTTTAAAATCTTTAAAAATAAATTTGTCTGTAAAAGTTTTTATTGAACTAACTTGGCTTGAATTGTAGTAAACTATAGTTATCCCGTTTGCATTAGATCATGCTAATGGCTTTTAATGATATATCTAAAACGCCCAAATAAAAAGTGCGAAGCTTTTTTTTTTAAGTTTGAGGCATAATTCAAACACCTCCCAAAAGCACAAAATCTTAGATTGACCCAACATTATCGCAAACCCCCCGGCTCACCCCGGAAATCCGGAACTTTTGTTTCAAGTAGTCAAGTTGTCCCATTCCTTCTGCCAACCAGGACGACACACACCAGCAGTGCCTCGCTTGTTTCTTCAGGCACGAAGCCACATCGATGTGCCCTTTCCTCTTTCCTATCATCGCCCGCAGGATTCAAAAACGAGCTTCCTGTTCCTGCTTGTTTTGCTTACAGAACAACCCTCGTGTAGTGCGTTTCAGTTGCTTTTTTTAATGAGGTTATGTTTTAACTGAAGTTTTAATTTTTTTTTAGAAACATCTTGTATTCTTTTCTTCAGACTCCATAATTTAGAGAAAAAACGAAGCCTCACTGTACTTCGTGCTTTTTTTTCCCTTTCGCACTCGCTTCTGGATCAGTGCCAGATCAATCGAAGCTTTTGCCGTCGTCCGTCGACTTTTGCGGTTGACGACGACGACGGTTGGCTTTCGTCATCGTCTGCTGGAGAAGGAAGCGCTGTTTGTGTTTGGTTTGGTTGGTCCTGTCCCTCTGTCCTTTTTTTGCCCGACAACATTGGAGAGTGAGATGTCTTTAGCTTCTGTTTCTTTTCTGCTGCTGCTGCCGTCAATGTTGCTTTTCTTTGCGCTATTTGCCAAACAAGTTCACATTTCATTTCTTCGCAGCAATACTGCTTCTGCCGAGCAAGGCTACGATTGTTTATCGTCAAAGAGTTGAAGAGGAAGAGGACAAACTGATTTTTTTGTTGTGTGTTTGTGTTTGGACTCGTTGAATGGCCTGTGGAAACCACCCTCTCAATATGGAATCGGAACGGACAAATATTCTTTATTTCATTACGATTGTTTTGCATCGTCGAGTCATGACTGTTTGTGGAGTGCACACAATACTGTTTGTTTGTTTCATGCTGGTCAATATTGGATAAATTCAAAGAGGTAAGAGAGCAGCTACGGGGGCAAATTTTGTTTTAAACTTGGGTATGTTAAGATGCTGTATAAAAAATTTAGTTTTTTTTAGGCTCAAACTTGAAAAGTCAATTTGTTTTAGAGCTGGTTTCAAATGAGAAAACGTTACTTTTTGCGTTTCTTTTTGTTTCGACGTCCGTGTCTGTCGCGGCCATGATTGATGACGACCAACTTTTTCAAAACTTTTTTTTCGTAAAATCGTGATAACTCGTGATGTTTATAAGCAAACCCCTTCTATATCATTTTTTTTGTAATTGACTGCTCTACGACTTTTTAGAACATCTTTACACTATAAAAAATTACCTTGCAAAGTTAGCAAAAACACGAAATTTTAAAATGACAAATGTTATTCTAAATGAAAAAAGACTCTTCAAAAGTACATTTAATTTTCCTTAAATGACATGTTCCAAAATTGTTTACAGTTGAGTTACCATTTTCCGTTTTCAAAACTTTTTTTTGATGAAAATACGTTTTTTTTCGGAATTTTGAGTACGCCATCTAATCGGGCGTCCAAATTTACATAAAAGTCCCTTTGACACCAAATTTCTATCTCATCACCGTTTCAGGCTGCAAATTATTGAAAAACACCTCTTTTTTCACATGTTCAAAAATTGAAGGGGTCGTACCGCCCCTCCGTCACAAGATATTAAAAAAACAGATTCGTGATCAGGGACAAAAGTTATCCCTTAGGACAAAGTTTCACGCAAATCAGAAATTTATACAGAACTATAAATTCAGAAATTTGAAAAAAAATAATTTCAGAATTGAAATTAAAATATGAAATTAATAATTGATTCAAAGTTGTTTGTTTCAAAGCAGTTTCAGACAAGGAGAAGACGGATTCATGAAATGGAAATGTGTTCAGCTTTTGATTTAAACCACGTCAGAATCTAACAATCGCAATTAGAGGTTGACGATTCTCGAGATTATCAATTTCCCGGGAATCGAGAGTTGAACTTGGCAATTTCCCGGGAATTCCCGGGACCCGGGATTTTTTTTACCACGCCAACAGTGTCAAAAATTTAAAATAAAAAGTAATAAATTTGTTTCTTATAATGAATTCAATT